>NC_060124.1:362615983-362919013 GCF_021461395.2 Schistocerca americana | reverse complement strand
CTCCTTCCTCTTGCAGGTGTCATGCTAAGGTCACCTGTGTTTTCGGATTTCATCATCATCCTCTTAAACCATTTAACGACATCAGGTCTCTCCTCAGACCTTCCAGTCGGCGAAACTGTGTCCGTGCAGCACTGCAGCTGCTGTAGTTCACATCAAACAGATTCACTAACAGCACACAGTCTGTTTCCTCGATAGCCGTCCTATTGACTCACATTATGACTTGTCAAACGACATACAAACTGTGAACAGCGCCAAATTTGCACCTGGTGGCCAACACTGGAACTAATTCTTTTACAGCGTAAATCGGTTCCGAATTAATACATTAGCACATCTACCAAGCTTCGTTACCTTACGGTAATTACAGCCCACACTGGACCTCCGTGAGTAGCTGCACTTCTATTACAACCACCCGGCATGTTGTCTCATCAATACACACACATCAAAAAAAGTTTTGCATCACCCCAGTTCCCAGAATACCTGAAGATGGACGTTGACTGTGGATATTGTATCACAGACATAGTTCCTTTGACTGTTCAGAGAGATCACTAAACCCGCCCAACGATGTAACCAACCATGCATGAGCTGCGCCTAAGACGGAGGGGGTCTGACAGCCGATCAGTTCTAGTCATTCCACCAGGAAGAAGGTACACGGCTCGTGTAGACTGTAATTGAACCATGCCTATACGGTCTATACCGCGGTTCCATCGCGTCCGCATTGTTACTTTGTGCCAGGAAGGGCTCTCAACAAGGGAAGTGTGTCCAAGCGTCTAGGAGTGAACCAAAGCGATGTTGTTCGGACATGGAGGAGGTCGTTAGTGCCTCACTGAATAAGGGTATGAATAGGAATGTAAAGAAAGTTAGGAAGGCGTTTCTACTTAGAAAAGGCAACGAGAAATAGATTTCAGATGACTTTAGCGGCCAACACGAAAATTTCATCTTCAGCCCAATGAATGTTATCAGTGTACGCAGTTAAAGAGCAATGTACAACACGCTTTAGGTAGGTATGTGTTGAACAAAGTTGGGAGGAATGGAAAATATCCGCCGTGGATTCGACAGAAAAGTTCGAAAGCTTCTACGAATGCAAAAAGAGCTTCACTGCAAATTTAAACTTAGCCATTGCCTCACAGACAAAAAACGGCGTAAGAAGAGCCATGCGTGAAGCGTTCAGCGAAATCCAAAGCACAATTCTGTCTGCCGACTTGACAGAAAATCCCAAGAAGTTTTATTCTTATGTCAAATCACTAAGCATATCGAAGCCACCTGTCTAGACACTCTGTGACCATAATGGCACTGAAATAGAGAACGACATAGAAAAGGTCGAAACACTAAACGTCTTTTTTAAAACTGTTTGACACAGGAAGATCGCACTATAGTACCTCCTTTAAATCGTCGCACGAACGACAAAAAGGCTGATATCGAAATAAGTGACCATGGAATAGAAAAGCAACTGGAATCGTTCGACTGAAGGCCACTGGACGAGATCCTATACGATTCTTACGATTTTACATAGAGTACGCGGAAGAACTTGTCCTTTTCTAGCAGTAGCGTACGCTAGGTCTCTGAGGAAGTGAAGTGTTTCTGATGATTGGAAAAAAGCACAGGTCATTCTCGTTTTCAGACGCACAAAACTATAGCCGCACAGTTGTAAAACTTTGGAAGATGTTTTACACTCACGTATTATGACGTGTATGGAGACCTAAAACCTCCTCTGTAGGAGTCAATATGAGTCCGAGCAACAGCGATCGCGTGAAATCCAGCTCTCTGTGGTCATCTAGAGACCCAGAATGCGGTACACACCAGCTCCCAGATAAATGCTGTGTTCCTTGACTTTCATAAGGCTTTGTACATGGTTCCGCACTGCCGCCGGAAGACGAAAATACGAGCATAAGGAATGTCACACCCACTGTGTGATTGGATCGAAGAGTTTCTAGCAAACAGAACACAACATGTCATTCTCAGTGGAGAGAAGTCTTTAGACATAAAAGTGACTGCGGGGTACCCCAGGGGAATGTTATAGGCCATTACTTTTCGCAATATACATAAATGAAGTAGTAGACAATATGAAAAGTTCCACGAGGCTTTTCGTGCATGATGCTGTTGTATACAGAGAAGTCGCAACGCTAGAAAACTGCAGTGAAATGCAAGAAGATGTGCAATGGATTGATGCTTGATGCAGAGAGCGGTTGTTGACCTTAAACGTAAGCAAAGGTAAAGTATTGCGATTACAGAGAGCGAAATGTCTTTACTGAATGATTACACGATTGCATAACCATCACTGGAAGCAGTTACTTCCATAAAATGTTTGGAAATATTTGTACGGAGCAACTTAATCTGGAAAACCCGCATAAAACTAATCGCAGAAAAGACAGATGCCAGACGGAGATTCATTGGGAAAATCATCAGGGAATGTAGGCTAATCCACCAACAAAGGAGGTAACTTAAACCATCGTGTGACCAATATTTGACTATTTTTCGCCAGTGTGGGATTTGTACCGGATAGGATTGATAATGGAAATAGAGACGATCCAAAGAAGAACCGCACGTTTCGTATAGGTTCATTTAGTAAGCGCGAAAGCGTCACAGTAATGATCAACCAAGGCCATTGTCAGATGCGGCAAGAGAGGCGTTATTGCTGAAGTTCCGAGAGCGTATGTTGCTGGATGAGTCAATCAACTTACACTGAAGTGACAAAAGTCATCGGATGCCTCATAGTATCTCGTCGGACCTCTTTTTTCCCGGAGTAGTGCAGCGACTCGACGTGGCATGGACTCAACAAGTCGTTGGAAATCCTCAGCAGAGATACTGAGCCACGCTGCCTTTATAGCCCTCCATAATTGCGAAAGTGTTGCTGGCGCGGAATTTTGTGCACGGTCTGACCTCTCGATTATGTTTCAAATGGTTCAAATGGCTCTGAGCACTATGGGACATAACTTCTGAGGTCATCAGTCCCCTAGAACTTAGAACTACTTAAACCTCACTAACCTAAGGACATCACACACATCCATGCCCAGGGCAGGATTCGAACCTGCGACCGTAGTGGTCGCGCGGTACCAGACTGTAGCGCCTAGAACCGCTCGGCCACGCCGGCCGGCGATTATGTTTCATAAATGTTCGGTGGTATTCGTGTCGGGTGATCTGGGTGGCCAAATCACTCGCTCGCTCCAGCATGTTCTTCACACCAATCGGGAACAGTTATGGTCTGGTGACATGGCGCATCCTTGTTTGGGAATATGAAGTCCATGAATAGCTGCAAATGGTCTCCAGGTACCCGAGCATAACTATTTGCAGTCAATGATCTATTCATTTAGACCAGAGGACCCAATCCATTCCACGTAAATTCAGCTCACACCATTATGAACCCACAATATTGCACAGTGCCTTGTGACAGCTCGTGTCCATGACTTGGCGGCGTCTGCTCCACACTCGAACTCTACCATCAGCTCTTGTCAGCTGAAATCGAAATTCGTTTTACCAGGTCACGGTTTTCCGGCCGTTGAGGGTCCAACCAATATGGTCACGAGCCCAGTGGAGGCGCTGCAGGCGATGTCGTGCCTTTAGCAAAGGCACTCGCGTCGGTCGTCTGCTGCCACAGCCCATTAACAACACGTTTCGCCGCGCTGCACTAACGGATACGTTCGTCGTACGTCCCTCATTGATTTCTGCGGTTATTTCAAGTAATATTGCTTGTCTGTTAGCACCGACAACTCTACGCAAACACCGCTGCTCTCAGTCGTTAAGTGAAGGCCGTCGGCCACTGCATTGTACGTGATGGTAGATAGTTCCTGAAATTTGGTATTCTCAGCACTCTCTTGACACTGTGAATCTCAGAATATTGATTTCCATAACGACTTCCAAAATTGAATGCCCTTTCCAAATTTAATAATTCCAGTCGCGCGGCCGTAATCACATGGGAAACCTTTTCACAAGAATCACACGAGTACAAAGATACGGCCGTAGTGGACGAGCGGTTCTAGGCGCTTCAGTCTGGAACCGCGCGACCGCTACGGTCGCAAGTTCGAATCCTGCCTCGGGCATGGATGTGTGTGATGTCCTTAGGTTAGTTAGGTTTAAGTAGTTCTAAGTTCTAGGTGACTGATGACCTCAGATGTTAAGTTCCATAGTGCTCAGAGCCAACGCACTGCCCTCCTATACCTTGTGTACGTGATACTACCGCCATCTATGTGTGTGCAGATCGCTATCCCATGGCTTTCGTTAAGGCGTATTGCTCCCTCCAACGTACCGGGTGATCAAAAAAGTCAGTGTAAATTTGAAAACTGAATAAATCACGGAATAATGTAGATAGAGAGGTACAAATTGACACACATGCTTGGAACGACATGGGGTTTTATTAGAATCAAAAACATACAAAAGTTCAAAAAATGTCCGACAGATGGCGCTGATCAAAATAGCAAAATTAGCATAACAAAGTAAGACAAAGCAAAGATGATGTTCTTTAAGGAAATGCTCAATATGTCCACCATCATTCCTCAGCAATAGCTGTAGTCGAGGAATAATGTTGTGAACAGCACTATAAAGCATGTCCGGAGTTATGGTGAGGCATTGGCGTCGGATGTTGTCTTACAGCATCCCTAGAGATGTCGGTCGATCGCGATACACTTGCGACTTCAGGTAACCCCAAAGCCAATAATTGCACGGACTGTGGTCTGGGGACCTGGGAGGCCAAGCATGACGAAAGTGGCGGCTGAGCACACGATCATCACCAAACGACGCGCGCAAGAGATCATTCACGCATCTAGCAATATGGGGTGGAGCGCCATCCTGTATAAACATCGTACGTTCCAGCAGGTGTTTATCAGCCAGGCTGGGGATGATGCGATTCTGTAACATATCGGCGTAGCTCTCACCCGTCACGGTAGCAGTCACCCACGTTTTGCTGTCCAGCGCCATCTGTCGGACATTTTGTGAACTTTTTTTTTTTTTTTTGTTCTAATAAAACCCCATGCCATTCCAAGCATGTGTGTCAACTTTTACTTCTCAATCTACATTATTCTGTGGTTTATTAAGTTTTCAAGTTTATACGGACTTTGTGATCACCCGGTATATCTCGCTAAAACATCATGAAGATAGATTCGAACTCACACGGAGGCTTACCGCTTACCGTTCTTCCCGCGAACCATTCGCGACTGGAACAGGAAAAGGGGGCAGTGGTAGTGGTGCAAAAGGTACCCTCTGCCACACGTCGCCAGGTGGCTTGCGGAGTATGGATATAGATGTACATGTAAAAGGTTATGATCACATTTTACAGCACTGCGTGTTGCGTACAGTAGAGGAACAGTTCGTAGTCGATGGCTGTACCAGCAGACAATGGTCCCTGTCATAAAGCAGCCTCTCTGAGGAAATGGACTGTGTACAATAACGCTCGTGAAATGGACTGGTGTCTGGTTTCGGCTACTTGAAAAGAATGCGCTGCCATTCCTCTACAGACATGCAGTGTGTCCGCAGCAGATTTCAAGCCATTCAATGTTAATGTCCTCTAATAGGTGTCCTATTACTTTAATGTTTCACGAGGATATTCAAAACACTAGAACATTCAGGTCGTATGCTAGCATTTCTTCCGTTTCTTCCATTGATTTGCTTTTGGTTGCCATTACCCAATCGTAACCGTACTCAGTTTTTGTTCTGCCTAATATCAAAAAGCAACAAGAATAGGTGACGGTGAACTGATTAGTCTACAAAATAGTGTTGTACGAGCGCAGCATATTTATTACGTCATGGACACCACACAGGTTTTTCCTGAATAAAGAGTCGAAGGAGTCGTAACAGACCAATCGCATTAAAATTCATGAAACTTTTGAAATGGGAAGAATCTCATACTGTTCGGGCGTAATATGGTGGATGGAGCTCCGCATACGAAATAACTACGAATATTTTGGGCACTGGCTTGTTTTGTTACTATGATAAACGCACTTGAGGAGGCTACATTCAAAACAGTTGACTCATAATCCGATAAATTTATATTATTTTTGTGTGAGTAGATGAAGCGTAGTTCCGTTATGACAACCTGAAGGCAAATTTGGTTGAAACAAAGGAGTGAAGAAGGTGACAATGTACTGAAACTAGCGAAAATCACGTTGCTGGATGGGAAAATTGGTGGCTATTGTGCTTTAGAAGTCATGCTCTTCATCATGACTGATTAATTATTTAGAAAATGGCGTAATACTGCTCCGCTGTTATTACGGAAAGCTGACGGACTGTTTGCCTCATTAATTGAAGCAGAAGCAACCACAAAATGCACCGGAATAGCGCATTTGTTCACAAATCTTCCGTTGCTATTGCAACACGGCATGAGCAGATAGTTCTTTTGCCAACCCTGCCTCCAGAGTTGGTGCTGCTTTTACCATTTTTCTAACTTCAAATGCTGCTTTGAAATGAAGAAATTTTCGTCTAGTACAGAGACTATCTGTGCTGTATTGTGGATTAGCTGTTTATTTAAGCTTTAGACTGTTAGTTACCGGGAGGTCTAAGACATTTCATCAAGAATCAATAATCTGGTCGTATCAATTTCCAAATAAGACATTCTCAACAACGTCACACGAATCCCAGTTTCAGTAGCCTGGCTCTCTAATTCTATAGCTTCAAAACTGAAATCTCCACTGTTAGTGAACCTGTTTCACGTGAATGGCAGCAATTTCAGTGCTGCATTGACACAATATCGTCGACAGAAGGGTCTGACAGACCCGATGTCATTAAATGGCATGACCGGGAAACTTGCTCGCGACATTCTCCTAAGTTTTCTCTGAAGCGCTCTGCCAGTACACCTCCTGAGGCAGGTGCCTACAACAGCAGCCGATTACCATGTTTGACCCACCTTTGAGCCTACCTGTCCCCAGATTAATACACTTTTCGATTCTTTTGTAATATCCCTAGGCACGGCAGTAAATAAGCTGGGAACATTGGCGTCTGGCCTATCCTTGCGATATACACACATCACAAAAAGTTTTACATGACCTCGGTTTCGAGGGTTCCGGAACCCGTTAGAGATTAACATAAAGATCATTTCCGCCCTTTTTATTGCTCATGAAAACCACACATTGCATGTTGTACCACCATATAGCGAGCTCTTCAGAGGTGGTGGTCCAGATTGCTGTACACACCGGTACCTCTAATACCCAGTAGCACGTAATGGCCTTAAGTAACTCATCATTTATAGCCTTTCCATTCAGTTCAGTAGCGATATTATCCTGTTCTACAGCCGCTGTCCTGTCTCTCTTTTCACTGCATTCCATATCACCTTGTCTGTTCTCAGTATTACTGATTTCCGACATTATGAGGGTATTCCTTGATTTTTAATAAACTTCCGTAGCAATTTTTAGCCGCTTTTGTAGTGTGCAACTATTACAGAATCTTAACACGTTTTTTGCCAACAGACACAGTTTCTTTCACAAGATGCTTTAATCCCTCTGGATACTGGGGCTAGTAGTACAAATGTTGTATGGGAAGCAGATCTGGGGATCTTGATGGCCACGGAAGAACCTCAGCATCACGCAGACAGTTCGTAGGGACACTTACCATGTGTGGACTAGCATAGTATTGTTGAAGAATGGCGCCACGATACTCTCCCATGAGGGATAACACATGAGGACGCAGGATGTCTGTGACGTATTGTTGCGTCGTCAGTTTCCTCAGTCACTACCGTCTCCCTATAACAGGACGCCAAGAGTAACACCACTGAGTCTCTCCACAACATTCGAAGAATGGGTCCTCTCCCGAGGTCGCAGTCATACTCGCCGAAATACAATGTGACGCCATTCATTAGAAGGCCATGCTTTCCGGTCACGCACAACTCCAAACGCAGGCAGAACATGTGTATAAGGTTTTGTAACTGCCGGAGCACCTGTCACAACAGAAAGAATGACTAACTTCTTAAATTAAACATTTGATTACCAAGTTAAACAGAGTGTGTTTTCATGCCCATTACAGAATGTCGCTTTGAGCCACTTAGTCTACCGCCTTCTGGCTCTATGCGAAGCACGCTGGGGTGGCCATGCTGGTAGGGACACACAAGATGCCAAAATTAGAAAGGCGTACCATAAGATCATTTACTGTCACCACGGTTATTTACTTTGTACGCTGAGATACTGTGGAAGTAAACGACCATCCCTATGTGGCAGTGGTTTGCCACCGATGTAAAATCAGCATTACATAGTTCTCTAACGACAAAGACATAATCGTCAAAAGTGTAAAGCAATGCATTATACCATTAGCTGACAACAATGCAGTAATTTCATCAGCTGCGATTCTGATAAATTTGACGGTTCTGGAGTTTACAAGATCGTTTGTAGTAGTTGTGACAAATTTTATATCGGTCAAACTGGTCGTTCTTTTAAAATAAGATTCAGGGAGCATTTGCAGGCACGTAACAAAACTGCACTGGGAATTCGTTTGGCAGAAATCCGCCACACTGTAGGCAATATTGAGAGTTGTATGCGCGTATTCTACACAGGGCAGAAAAGGGTCGCGCTCTCGACGTTTTAGAGGAGTTGGAGATTTACAAAGCCAAAAAGCATAAGCCCAATTGGGTACTCAATGGAAAAAGCGATTTTATGCCCAACGCCTCTTTCGCTTTGTTTGATAACGTACTACGATAACCAAATAATGCCTCGCGTATTTATACCTAGCCTTGCTTGATGATTTATGTCGAGAACAATAGACATTTGCCTTACTTGCATACATTAGTCGCACTAATCCTGTAACTGATTTAGCCCTACCTATTCATGGAATGTATGGCCAGACTATAGATTTTTATTTAATGACTCATAATATGGTGTTTAAACGTTTTCTGTAGGAGACATATCAGGATGTATGTAAAGCCCTCTAGTGGTTAAGTTCTTACGATAGGTGCACGCCTACATAACGTCCTGGCGGCCGACACAACAGAGGGCGTTGATCATTGATCTGTCTTTTTTTCAGGTGTCATATAGACATTTTATCTTTCATACGTAATTTATAGGTTGCTACAGGCAACGTATTACGTATATTAATATTTGATCGTAAATTCACCATAAAAGGGTCGGACCTATTCTCTTCATATATTTCCTTTTAATAATTTTATATGGGTAACTGTATTCATTTTTTAATATATCACAATTGGTTTCTATGATAGTTATCAATATTTAAAAGTCTGCTACATGTGTTTTACCTCATGTGTTTTTATCGGATTATGTTTTTTGCAAAAATGATGACTACATCTAAGCCCACGGTAGCGACATCTAGGTAGGTTGTAGGCAAACAGATTTCTGGTAGCTATTGTACTTCAGTAGACAGGTGCAACAATGACTGTGTGGACGATGTGGCCTATTCTACACCTTACTGTAGATCCATGTGACGATACTGTGCTGATTATATTTATATGTTTTAACGATGCCATTATGGCCTTATCACTTTAGGACATGGTGTAGGAAAGGTACGTTTTACCGTATTTTATCTGTACATTTCCCTGGTTGTATGATAGTATATTGTGATACGTTTTGCTGTATTGTGGTGAAAGACACACTGCTCACTACAGTCACTCAACGACCACACCTTCCCGTACACCACAACATCATCAGCAAACAGCCGCACATCGCTATCCACCCAATCCAAAAGATCATTTATGTAGATAGAAAACAACAGCGGACCTACCACACTTCCCTGGGGCACTGCAGATGATACCCTCACCTCCGATGAACACTCCTCCAGGTTCTCTGCGATCCTTTTCGTAACTGTGAGTAAGGCATTTATTTTGATGTTGTCAACTAACTGGTATCTTCTTCTTCCTCTGGCGCTCTTCCCAGTCACTAGTCCTTTACTGCATTCTTTATTATGCAGTTTCCCCTAATCCACTGTCCTAGCCGTTCCTTTTCTTCCTCTTAACTGTTTCCAGCATACGCCTTTTTTCGTCCACGCTTTGTAATACAACCTCATACGTTTTATCTATCCATTTACACCCTCCATTCTTTCACAGATCCGCATCTCCTTAATCTCTAAGCGTTTCTGCTGTCTATGGCGCGGTGTTCATGTTTCGGCACCATACAGGGCAACACTCCATGCAAAACACTTCACTAATGACTTCCTGCTTGGTCGCCAAACTGAAAAAGATCTCCATCTTGTCGTCCCTAGAACGTGTTCTGCGTCTCGAGATTGGTTCGACCGTGAAGAAAGAACATTTAAAAGAGTGTACAAAATTAAGTGATTGCAATTCAGACACAACAACATTGTATAATTCGCGTCGGCTGGAACTGGTCATGAATGCCTGCGTCCGATATATCTGTGACGTTCGACTTTTTGATCACATTTCACCAGCATATGCAAAATTGTCCTGGCTGCGTGCAGACAAACGCAGAGATTTCCATACACTCTGTCTCATCTACTGCCTTATAAATGTACATTGTCCCTCATATCTCTCCTCGTCCTTAACCCTTATGTCGGAACAACATGACAGAAACACACGTTCCTATCATAATAAAATCCTCTCTGTTCCACTGCATCGCTCAGACACCTTCTCCAAGTCCTTTACAGTAGCGGGAACCCGACTCTGGAATAACCTCCCTCGTTATGTTAGAGAACTTAAAAACGTGTCCGGCTTGAAAAAACAGTTAATGACGTATCTACTTAAGCAACAGTAATGCCTTCCTCTGTACATGAATGCACTTCATCTCATTACTTCCCTCTTTCCTCCTCCTTAAATCTCCCTTCCCCAAAACTCGCTATACTAGTAAACATCTACTTTACACACCAAGATATTAATGTACATCTGAACAAATCCTCATTACTATTGCCAAGTTTTCTCATGTTTATCATTATTATTTGATTTTATTTTTTTACTGTTATTGTTATTGCTTTTATCATAATTTGTATGTATAGCATCTGTTGTAAAAATACTGCCAGCATTTACTTTATTAGATCTTAGTCATTACTCTTGATTATATTGTCACTAGAGTAATCTAATTTTCTTATTTAAACTATTGTCATGATGTAACTCTGATGTGTGAAATGCTGCATGTGTGGAACACTGATCCGATGTAAGAGAGGGCCTGATGGCCCTAATCTGATCCGGTAAAATAAATAAATATTGGGAAGCAAGAAGACGAAATACGGTGACCCAAGTGCCAGAACATTAAAGTAATAATAATAGATTATTTACTGGTACCACTAAGTATTGCTCCTTCTGTATAACATTTATTTTGCTACAGCTAGCCTTGGTTTTATTTCTAGATTACATGTCATATTACTGGTAGTTAATGCATCCTAAGCCCCTGAAGTTATCAGCTTGTTTCAACCCAGCACAGATTTTCATTTTCATCTTCTTTCGTTGCCTTGTAATAATCAATGCTTTAGTCTTCCTCACATTCATACTCCTTTCATAATAATCACAGCTGGTGTTCAGTTCTTCAAACATATTTTTAATTGTCATTTCATTTTCACCTAGCAAAACCCTATCATCAGCAAACTTTATTCTTCCTCCTATTATCACACGACACTTTTGTTGTTCGAATCACAACGAAAACAAACTATTGTTGTTGTTGTGGTCTTCGGCCCTGAGACTGGTTTGATGCAGCTCTCCATGCTACTCTATGCTGTGTAAGCTTCTTCATCTGCCAGTACTTACTGCATTTTCTCTGCCTAGTGATGACTGGGTGTTGTGTGATGTCTTTAGGTTAGTTAGGTTTAAGTAGTTCTAAGTTCTAGGGGACTGATGACCATAGATGTTAAGTCCCATAGTGCTCAGAGCAATTTGAATTTACTGCAACCTACATCCTTCTGAATTTGCTTAGTGTATTCATCTCTTGGTCTCCCTCTACGATTTTTACCCTCCACGCTGCCCTCCAATGCTAAATTTGTGATCCCTTGATGCCTCAGAACATGTCCTACCAACCGGTCCTTTCTTCTTGTCAAGTTGTGCCATGAACTCCTATTCTCCCCAATTCTATGCAATACCTCCTCATTAGGTACGAGATCTACCCATCCAATCTTCAGCATTCTTCTGTAGCACCACATTTCGAAAGCTTCTATTCTCTTCTTGTCCAAACTATTTATTGTCCATGTTTCACTTCCATACATGGCTACATTCCATACAAATACTTTCAGAAACGACTTCCCAACACTTAAGTCTATACTCGATGTTAACAAATTTCTCTTCTTCAGAAACGCTTTCCTTGCCATTGCCAGTCTACATTTTATATCTTCTCTACTTCGACCCTCATCAGTTATTTTGCTCCCCAAATAGCAAAACTCCTTTACTACTTTAAGTGTCTCATTTCCTAATCTAATTCCCTCAGCATCACCCGACTTAATTCCACTACATTCCATTATCCTCGTTTTTCTTTTGTTGATGTTCATCTTATATCCTCCTTTCAAGACACTGTCCATTCCGTTCAACTGCTCTTCCAAGTCCTTTGCTGTCTCCGACAGAATTACAATGTCATCGGCGAACCTCAAAGTTTTTATTTCTTGTGCATGGATTTTAATACCTACTCCGAACTTTTCTTTTGTTTCCTTTACTGCTTGCTCAACATACAGATTGAATAACTAGGGGAAGAGGCCACAACCCTGTCTAACTCCCATCCCAACCACTGCTTCCCTTTCGTGCCCCTTGTCTCTTATAACTGCCATCTGGCTTCTGTACAAATTGTAAATATCCTTTTTACCCCTGCCACCTTTAGAATTTGATAGAGAGTATTCCAGTCAACATTCCGTAGAAATGCTGGAACACGTGAGGCAATACTGACCTTACGACTTATTTTAGAAGAAAGACAAACTATGTACTACACGAAATTTTCATTTTCCAGTCGTGGAGAAAAAGAAATAGATGAATAACAAGTTACGGAGCACAGGACCCAAGCTGAATTGCTAACGCGAGCCTGGGTGCGCAGGGCGGGCAGCTGGCTGGCGAGGTCTGCCCTGCTCAAGGCTGTGGGTTCGGTCCCCGGCGGGGTCGCTGACTTCAGCCGCCAAACTAAAAATAATGAAGCACGAGCCCTAGCGCGACGGCAGCGCAGCTACACCGGCGCCGTCGTCCCTACACGTGATGTGTAGGAATCTTAGAAGCGTCTTCCACAAGCTACACATTGTCCAATGCCCAAATAATATCGGCACTTGTGCAAATCTTGTATTGCAAGATCGTCTCAAATCTATTTGTGAAGCTTTTAACAAAGACAAACAGAGAACGTGTTAATTGCTCTCCTGTGTGTGTGACGTTCCGTACAGGATCTGATAATTCCAACACCACAATCTAATAGGAGAGGTCTGGTAGAATGGTTTTACAGAGCCTGAGACATCCAATCATCAATGATACGCTCAAATATTTGGTGCTGTCTACGTCGATGCTAGTGCCTCATCGATACCGCCAATGCCGTACTGAATGGAACCAAAGTCGCGTTTTGTGGAGGATCTGCACCGTATCTTCTGAATCTTAAGCCTCTGGAAGTCATTGCCGTCTCGAACAACAGTGTTAAGATTATGAGTGTGACGTGAACAGATCTGCTACATATTGAAAACAACCGTGTCTTTTTTAGCGTGACTGAGTAGAATGGCGCACTTTGAGAAAAAATGGAGCAATGTGTGAAAAGAACAAAAGAACGATGTTCGCTTATCTACATTGCTGCTTCTTATTCCAGAGGAATTATGATATTAACTCTTCCTGATGCTGGAGAGATTGTCTAAGATTTCAGATGTTTTTCCTTGTCTTCATGCGATTGCTGGGTTGATTCTCCATTTACTTGCTATTTACAAGAACACGTAATTAAATTTACATTTCGACGCAGACTAAATGTTTCATAAATGACTGAGTATCATCATATCTTCTCCCGTGAAAAGGTAGGTAAGTGAAAGGTCGTTCCTTAAACACTCGCAAAAATATGTTGACACAGTCTTTCCATAGGAGTTGTGAAATTCGCTTCCAATACTTGCCGATGCTGGCGCTCCTGTGTAAGATTTAGGCGTTTTTCCTCGATCGTCTAGGTAACTGCTGGGTTGGTTCTTAAAACTTAGTTGTTATGTATAAAAATACTTAACCGAATTTACATTTTAACTAAGTCTGAATATTTCATAAATGGCTGAATATACAGTTCTCTTATCCTGAAAAACATAATTCTGGTGAAACATAATGTATGAAATACTTCTTGTAACGCTTTCAGTGTTGACACAGCATTAGCGAAGCAAAAGAAGAAGCTCTTCAAGCCAACGCAAAACTAAAAAATACGTTACGTTGCTAGTGTATCTACGCTGTCGTGCACTGTAAAATGGCAACTGAACTTACAAAGCTATAAGAGGTGACTATTGTTGTGAAAACAATACTACATCATCTATTACAAGGTCGATACCACTACATGTATGTTCCTCCACATAACAACCATATGTGGACGAGCTAAGCGGAATGTATCTTTTTGCTTGTAAGTGCATCAGTGTAGCACGATAAAAATATTGCCAGCGAAGCGCAGTAATTACTGAATATACAGATGAAGATTGAACATTTTCTTGATTACCTACAAAATGCAAAACAGGCTGACGTTTTGCAAGATAGTACACAATGTGATGCTCTGAGTTATGATCTTATTTGGAACCACAAGGAAAGTTTCTTAACCGTAGCACGTACTCTGTAACAGTAAGAAGCCACACATGCATAGCCAGCAACATCTTCGTCAGTTATTTAGAAAATTTACAACCTAAGCGTCTTTGCAGCTCAATTGTTTTACTCCTAAGACAAAGAATACACATCGAAATATGAAACAGTGAAGGAAGACAGTACGTTACGAGGGTTTCCCATCTGAAATCATCACTCTCTTTAGTTTTTACTATGCTGGTTCTCAACAACAATGTAACCTTTGATAAAGACAAAACATTATGTAGCGGAGTCCATGGCAAACACAAACACCAAATATTTAACAAGGGTATGTGGTTGGTTCTACAAACGATGGAAGTCCTGCGTGTTCGTACTTACCCCAAGCTGCAGCAACGCCTGGCTGGGGAGGTCACGAAGCTGCGGCGTCAGAAGTTCCTTGTTTACATCAGACGCTGCACTGCCTGGCTACGCTTGGCCGCTGGAAGCAAAGATATTACACCACACGGTTCCGACGTGCCACGGCGGCCAGTCGGGAGTGCAGCCGGCTGTCTTTCGCTAGCGCTGCCCTTGTTTTTTCCTTGTTTTTACTCCTCCAGCTCAGTCGGTGTTGGCTCAGTTCTCCTCCTTCCCACCACCGACCACCTACAGTCTACGCGCAGCGCTGGCGATTACTGCGCATGCGCGCTGCATAATGACGTCAGCCTGGCGTCACGCACGAAGGCTGTGCATTGGTCGTTCTCGGGCGCCTTCGCTGCAGAGCATGTCCAGCGCTGCAACAGCTGCCTATGCAAAATCGTTCGCCACAGAAAGACGCTGACCAGGAAACTAAATTTCGATTTGCTTGTACGCAGAACTGTATCTCGTTCATTCCTGGTTGTTTTACAGAATAATCAGCATCAGTACATCGGAAACCACTCTGAAGTGCACGGCAGAAGGTTCTTCCTGAAGTATTACATATTACGACTCTGTCTCGGTTCATCTCCAAATAAATTGTTCAGTTGCCTCTAAGCACTATGGGACTTAACATCTGATGTCATCAGTCCCCGAGAACTTAGAACTACTTTAACCTAAGGACATCACACACATCCACACCCGAGGCAGGATTCGAACCTGCGACCGTAGCGGTCGCGCGGTTCCAGACTGAAGCGCCTAGAACCGCTCGGCCGCACATGCCGGCTCTCCAAATAAAGTGCGGGAAGAATGATTGTTCAAATGTCTCTGTGTGCACAGTAGTTACTCTGCTTGTCTTCATGGTCCGTTTGTGTGATACATTGCCTGGCACTTAAAACTTGAACACATGACAGTGCCTCGGAACAAACTTCAAATTTGCCTGAAGTGTATTACATGCTTGGACATGCAGATGATTAGCATTTCAGCCTATCTGCAAGAGAGGTTACGAGGAACGCCATCTCCATTCTGCATTACACAGCGGGTTTCTCTTCCAGAATTAGTATTTTAAAGTTGTTTGTTTGTGAAAAGATCGTTTGATGCCTCGCCCACGACGGGAAAACGTGTTTCAGTATTTGTAGGAATTCGACTCTGCCATAATCGTGATCTAACGAAACTGCATTTTATCAATCCGTGATATTGGTCGAGATCCCACGAATATGAAATCGATGGTTTTAGGGAGGCCATACTGAACGTCACAAAGGATCTTAGGCCCAGTTCACACAGAAGTGGTGTGGCTCGGACGTCTGCTGCGGACGTGGCGCTGTTTCAAGCCATTTCCTAGTTGGCAAATGAAGCAAAAATTGGTTCAAATGGCTCTGAGCACTATGGGACTTAACTTCTGAGGTCGTCAGTCCCCTAGAACTTAGAACTAATTAAACCTAACTAACCTAAGGACATCACACACATCCATGCCCGAGGCAGGATTCGAACCTGCGACCGTAGCGATCGCGCGGTTCCAGACTGAAGCGCCTAGAACCGCTTTTTTTCATTTTGTTCGTTATTGATCGTTGTGTTTGGTCGTTGCGGACGTCACAAGACATCCTGTTCAAGTTCGGTGGTTGATCCTTCCACTCAGTTTTTTCTATTACAGAGGCCAACCGGCTCTCTGACCGAAAACGCTGAGCTACTGTGCCAGCTCTCAGCCACACCGGCCGGCTCAAATGAAGCAGTTCACACAGTGTCGTACAGAAGTGACGTCTGCTGTTTTCATTAATTTCAATGTCAAAATGCGAAATTATTTAGCGTTCGACGTAAAGCTTTATGAAATAATAGAAAAGTATTCTCAATCATACGATCATAAATGTGCAGACTATTGCAATCGCAGCATACAAGACAAAGGCACGGGAGAATATCGCTAGAGAACTAAACGTAACAGGTTAGCCAATAAATCTCAAATTGGCTCTGAGCACTATGGGACTTAACATCTATGGTCATCAGTCCCCTAGAACTTAGAACTACTTAAACCTAACTAACCTAAGGACATCACACAACACCCACAATAAATCTCATTATTAATAATACTGTACAGGGTGGTGCAGAACAGAATGGTTCACCTGAACAACGTTGTAACTAACAAAAAGCAGATTTTACAGGAGAACAAAAAAAACTGCTTTTTGTTTACCTTTTTCTGTTTTCTTGATATAGGCAGTGCATATGAGGTAAAACGCCATTCTGCATATTTTAACTGTTACTAAGCAATTGCTTATAGCATCTTTGAAAAAAATAGCGTCCCTTTATTTTCTTGGACGAACAACGTTGTATCTGTGTAGTTACAGCGCTGTTCAATTCAAAACTGTGTATGTTTTTGTGTTACTTACGGCAGGAAAAGAAAGCTTACGTTAGGTGAAATATAAAATCATTATCGTCAGGTGATAAAACGGTGAATTATACATTGTTATCATATCGGAATATAAATTACATCGTCAGTCTATAAAAATTGTCAGTACAAATCTGCACAAGCAGCAGAAAATTTAATAACATTTTTTGAAAGAACAACAACACAGGTAGGACCACATAATGTTTACTGCAGTACAAATCTGCACAAGCAGCAACAGAATACATGGAAAAAATTAACAGTATTCCTGTTGCAAATATATTAAACATGAGCAGTCAGCATTACATTTTCTGTCCTCAGTCAATGGCTTTTGCAAGACATACGTGCAAATCCGCCCTTCGCTAGGTACTCACAGAAAACCCGTTTTTCAGCTGGCATATACTGTCACTTGTCAAATAAGGCTTTCTTCTTGGCGCTTTTTGCTGACGGAAATGAATCTTACAAGATAGACAAAATTGTAATGTTATCTAGCAGCAGGTTTCTTTTCCCAGTAGCCGGCCATTGTGGCCGAGCGGTTCTAGGCGCTTCGGTCCGGAACCACGCTGCTGATGCGGTCGCAGGTTCGAATCCTGCCTCGGGCATGGATGTGTGTGATGTCCTTAGGTTAGTTAGGTTTAAGTAGTTCTAAGTTCTAGGGGACTGATGATCTCAGAAGTTGAGTCCCATAGTGCTCAGAGCCATTTGAACCATTCTGTCTCACCATGGGAAAATATGTCCAGCGATGAGGAATTTTTTCTCTACAGCAGTGAAATATAAACAGGTGATTAGATTTTGTTGAAGCATCATAATATTATGAACATCTCTCAAAAAAATCAGCAATGTTTTGGTGTACATTCAAAAGAAAATTATATGAAAAATAGGTGTTATGAACAAAACATTAGATTCGTCGCTTTTCTCCGAATGCTGTCCTTCCGTGTGTCTACTACAATACAGAAACAATTCTGACAGATACCATCAAAATGCTGGAAACGATCGCGAAGCATGTTCAGTTCTTTCATTATGTCGAATGTGCCATATTTCTTCCTTTTTTCATCCATAACGAACGTACTCACTACCTTCTTGGCTGCTCAACATTAACAAGTTACAAAAGATCTGGCTCATCAATATCTTTGTCTGATGAAGATGGCATATTCCGATCGATTTGCAGCACGACCGTCCCACATCGCTCTGACAGCGCCACTTCAGCGTGAATTCCTTGCATCCCGTCCACACGACACGCCTCTGGCTCACGGCCAAGGGGTGTCTACACCATGCCATTTCTGTTTGAATTCGGCCTTTGATAGTGCCACTTCCGCGTGCATTGCTTGCATCCCACCCATGCTACATCCTTGCCTCGCTGCCACCAGGAGTCCATTTTATGCCACTTCTGTGTGAATTAGGCCTCAGACAGCGCCACTTCAGTGTGAATTGCTCACGACCCACCCAACTCAAGCCCTGCCTCGCCACTGTCAGGTGTCCATGCCATTACACTTCTGTGTGAATTGGATCTTTGACAGCGCCATTACGGTGTGCATTGCTTATATCCCACCCACTCCACGTCAACACCTCGCCGCCGTACAGTGGTTCAGAACGGCCTAATCCCTGGCCAAAAGTCGAAAAGTAAGAATAATAATTCCAAAATTTCCAGTTTTAGATTTTTGGGGTCACTGATTACGAATTTGATATCAAAATTATGAAACTCAAAATGGCAGTCAAAAATGGCGGACATTTTGGAAAAATAATCACGTTATCGGTCCGAAAATTTGCACCAACAGATTTTCGAGGTCGCTGATTACGAATTTGATAACAAAATTATGAAATTCAAAATGGCGGACATTTTGAAAAAATGATCACTTCATCAGTCCGAAAATTTGCGCCATTGGTTTTTCGGAGTCGCTGATTACGAATTTGATATTAGATTCATGACATTTAAAATTCCAAAATGAAAAACAATTTTGTAGAATATCTAAATTTCTATTTTATTTTACTTACATAATTCCATACAATACATTGGATTAATTAAAAATCATAATATGGGTCAGGTGGATCTGTCGTACATGTTTCGATTTCCGCTGAGGGTAAGCTACTATTTGTGAATACTCTTCTGGTGTTTCCAGTAGGAGTTCTAGTACATAAGAAGGTAACGGTGCACTATTTTTAATTTTTAATTTTTGAAAATTAGTTATCAGTGGGTCCGAGGATGCAAGAAGCCGACGAAAAACGTCAGACATTCTCTCCTCTCGCGTACATTTTCGAGAAAAAATTTCGCGGTACCGACGAATGTCCTTGTTCCTCCCTTCTCAGCGTCCTCGGAAAGTTTATTGTCCATGAACAGTGCTTGAAGTAATATTTGTAAACACATTTCGATATTTCTATAAAAATGGTCATCACTGTTGGAATTTTATTTAAAATCTTTATTTACAACCCTCCATACCTGAGACCTTTCAAGCCTCAGTTATAGAAAGTTGAGGGTAGAACATCGCCAATAGTCACAGTGCGTAATGCGCACGAGTGCGTGCACGGTAACACTACAATCGATATTATTCAAAATGGGCAACTTTCGAGCAGCTAATTCTTGAAAATCTCATTAATAGATAGATCAACAAACAAGTCCCTGTCAATGCCAGCGTTAAAATGTGTTAAAATTTTTTTGTATCGACACAAATGTATTTTCTAAAGAAGCAAAGCAACCTGATAATCACGACTACATTTAGCATAACGCGACCACTACGGTCGCAGGTTCGAATGCTGCCTCGGGAATGGATGTGTGTGATGTCCTTAGGTTAGTTAGGTTTAAGTAGTTCTAAGTTCTAGGGGACTGGTGACCTCAGCAGTTAAGTCCCATAGTGCTCAGAGACATTTGAACTTTAATATAACGTTTCATAAACAACAACAAACATTTTCGAAAATTGAAGTACAGAAAATGTTTCTACATACCTTCATCAACATTTTCCATTTTGGAAAATAGGAATCAGACGCGTCGTTGTAAAATTCTGTATGATTTTCTGAATCACTGTATAACTGGGCACTGAAGCGTCGCGCGTGTGTTTCTACGAGAGTCAACTTACGACTGTCGCAGGGTAGACTTTTGACCAGGGAATCGGCCGTTCTGAACCACTGTGCGTCGCAAGGCGCCCACGTCATGCCACATCTGTGTGAATCGGGCCTTTGGCAGCGCCGCTTGAGTGTGCATTTAGTATGTCCCACCTATGCCACATCGCTGCCTCGCCACTGCCAGGCGTCCATGTCACAACATGCCACTTCTGTGTGAAGTCTTCAATAGGAATTACAGAGCACCCTGTATACTACTGGTCATTAAATTGCAGCGTTAAGGAGAACTGAAAATAACGAAATATTGCTGTTTGCAGTTATACCGTGTAGTAGTAGGAAAACTGTATGACATTTGTATGGGTATTGAGGATATACAGGGTGTGAAATTTATTGTACATAGCTGCCACCTTTGGCAGCAACGATCGTTCTAAGTGCCTTGTCATCGAGTCAAACTGAAGTGGATGATAGTTATGGTTACACTATTCCATGCTGCTGCTATTTTATGTCAGAACTCATCAACCATAGTGACTGACACCTGACAAGTGCCAGTCTCCTGGCAATCCGTGAACAAATCTTTTCAATGGATGAGAGGTCTGAAGAATATGTTAGACGGAACGACAGTCTCATGCCCTCTGTATTGAAGCACAGGAAACATAGCGTCCAGCACTATGTTGTCAAAAGATATCAGGATGAAGACACTGACGATGAAACACAGAAATTAGCTTTAAAATGCCATATACATAGCAGCTATTATCTTAATTACAGGCTATGTGTTCACGCTGTGTATCCAGTGGTACTGCGTACCATCATGCTTGATGTGGGGTCCGTATGACAGGGGCAAACACTATCTGGGAACATTCATTCTCGCCGGCTGCGGTGGCCGAGCGGTTCTAGGCGCTTCAGTCCGGAACCACGCGGCTGCTGCGGTCGCAGGTTCGAATCCTGCCTCGGGCATGGATGTGTGTGATGTCCTTAGGTTAGTTAGGTTTGAGCAGTTCTAAGTCTAGGGGACTGATGACCTCAGATGTTAAATCCCATAGTGGTTAGAGCCATTTGAACCATTTTTGAACATTCATCTCCTTGAAGCCTCCACAAATGTGCAAAAGCCGTCGGTCGTAGTTGAGAAATCTTATCGAAATGTTGGAACTGCCCAGACTACATAGACCCTACTTTAAGCCGGCCATGGTGGCCGAGCGGTTCTAGGTGCTTCAGTCCGGAACCGCGCGAGTGCTACGATCGCAGGTTCGAATCCTGTCTCGGGCATGAATGTGTGTGATTTCCTTAGGTTAGTTAGGTTTAAGTAGTTCTAAGTTCTAGGGGACCTCAGCTGTTGAGTCCCATAGTGCTCAGAGCCATTTTGAACCCTACTTTAAATTCCATTTGCCCACCGGAATCACTATCTTAAAAATTATCCTAACACGAAATCCTAAGGTGGGAGCTGCTATAAAATCCTACTGAATCACTTTTTTTACTCAGTTGACAAATAACAATTATAATGAAATAACAAGTTACTTCAAATCAAATACAAATAAAATTAAATTGATGTTTTATTATATTAAAAGTAATGACACACCATGACTCAGTGACAAGACTGTTAGAAAAAGTGATTGCAGTAAAGGTATGAAGCACTTGTGGGCAAGGGTATCGTGTCCTAGCTGCACATTTAATCAGTAATACGAATGCAACCCACCAAATGTTTTAGTTACTAAATAACAAATGAAAACGATACTGTCATCAGAATCAGAATTAACGGTAGTGTGGCAATGGTACCTCCGCTTTGGAAACATCAATGCTGACCTATTGCCGGTCTGTGTGAAAGATTACAAGCCATCTGGCTTTCCTACTTGCACTTACATGCTAAATTCATATGCCCCTTGTCATGGCTGGCTGTAAGCAGCACACTTTAGTTTCATCATGCTAGAAGTCACCTGACTTTGTTTAAAGCTGGAGAATGAAAACTTCAGTGGCTGTCGTTCTACGCTTGTAGTTCCATTCTAAGAATGCGTGAGAACTGCTCAGTTTGCACACTCTGAGAGCGACAGAGGCTTTGTTTCAGCTTACGCACGCCAAGGAGCCACCTGAGAAGGCTCACAGAAATCTCTTGTCAATCGAGCTAAGACGGGGTTCGCGGTATCTGGCACAGTTCAGCTCCGCAGAAGGCTGAGGGCAGTAGTCTCAGGCGCTGGATGCCACCTAACAATATACCGTGAGAAACTACAAGTCCTGGGAAGTCTGGGCCTATCGTGGGGGAAGGAGGAGCCTCGCGGAATTCCCGTCACGTTGGTTAGGCTTCTAGAAATTCAGAAGCTTATAAATAATGCTCCAATTCGCCCATCGCCTACTGTAGCGCCTAGAACCGCTGGGCCTGCAGAAATTCTAAAGAGATTCTGGTCGTATGTGAAGTATGATAGTGGCAAGACACAATCAATGCCTTCCTTGCGCGATATCAATGACGATCCTATCGAAAACAGTGCTGCCAAAGCAGAGTTACTAAACACAGCCATCCGAAATTCGCACACCAAAGAAGATGAAGTAAATATTCCAGAAATCTAATCAAGAACAGCTGCCATCATGAGTAACATAGAAGCAGATATTCTCGGAGTAGTGAAGCAATTTAAGTCAATAAAAGCAAGTCTTCTGGGCAAGACTGTACACCAATTAGTATGCTGATGCAATAGCTCCATACTTAACAATCATACACAACCGTTCGCTCGACGCAAGACCCGTACCCAAAGACTAGGAAATTGCACAGGCCACACCAATATTGCCGGCCGCGGTGGCTGTGCGGTTCTAGGCGCTCCAGTCCGGAGCCGCCCTGCTACTACGGTCGCAGGTTCGAGTCCTGCTTCGGGCATGGGTGTATGTGATGTCCTTAGGTTAGTTAGGTTTAAGTAGTTCTAAGTTCTAGGGGACTGATGACCACAGCAGTTGAGTCCCATAGTGCTCAGAGCCATTTGAACCATTTGAACCACACCAATATTCAAGAAAGATAGTCGAAGTAATCCACTAAATTACATGCCAGTATCATTAACGTCGATATGCAACAGGTTTTTGGAACATATATTGTGTTCGAACATTATACATTACCTCGAAGAAAACGGTTGACACACAGTCAACACGGAATTAGAAAACATCGTTCATGTGAAACGCAACTAGTTCTTTACTCGCGTGAAATGTTGAGTGCTATTGACAAGGGATTTCAAATGGATTCCGAATTTCTGGATTTCCGGAATGCTTTTGACACCGTACCACACAAGCGGCTTGTAGTGAAATTGCGTGCTTATGGAATATCGTCTCAGTTATGTGAATGGATTCGTGATTTCCTGTCAGAGAGGTCACAGTTCGTAGTAATTGGCGGAAAGTCATCGAGTAAAACAAGCGATTTTCGGCGTTCCTCAAGGTAGTGTTATAGGCCCTGTGCTGTTCCTTGTCTATATAAACGATTTGGGAGACAATCTGAGCACCCGTTTTACGTTGTTTGAAGATGGCGCTGTGATTTATCGGTTAGTAAAGTAATCAGAAGAATTAGAAAATTGTAAAACGATTTAGAAAACATGTATGTATGTTTCGAAAATTGGCAATTGATCCTAAGTGACGAAAAGTGTAAGGTCATCCACATGAGTGGTAAAAGGAATCCGTAAAACTCGGGTTACACGATAAATCAGTCGATCTGAAGGCCGTAAATTCAACTAAATACCTGTTGTTGTGGATTTCAGCCCACAGATTGGTTTGATGCAGCTCTCCATGGTACTCTATCCTGTGCAAGCTTCTTCATCTTCCAGTACCTACTTCAACCTACATCCTTCGGAATCTGTTTAGTGTATTGATTTCTTGGTCTCCCTCTACGATTTTTACACTCCACGCTGTCCTCCAATACTAAATTGGTGATCCCTTGATGCCTCGCAATATGCCCATCCCTTCTTCTAGTCACGTTGTGCCACAAACTCCTCCCCAATTCTATTCAATACCTCCTCATTAGTTATGTGATCTACCCATCTAATCTTCACCGTTCTTCTGTAGCACCACATTTCGAAAGCTTCTATTCTCCTCTTTTCCAAACTACTTGTCGCCAAGTTTCACTTCCATACATGGATACACTCCATACATATACTTTTAGAAACGACTTCCTGACATTTAAATCTATACTCGATGTTAACAAATTTCTCTTCTTCCGAAACGCTGTCCTTGGCGTTGCCAGTCTACATTTTATATCCTCTCCACTTCGACCATCATCAGTTATTTTGCTCCCCAAATAGCAAAACGCATTTATTACTTCAAGTGTCTCATTTCCTAACCTAATTCCCTCGGCATCACCCGATTTAATTTGACTACATTCCATTATCCTCGTTTTGCTTTTGTTGATGTTCATCTTATATCCTCCTTTCAAGACAATGTTCATTTCGTTCAGCTGCTCTTCCAAGTCCTTTGCTGTCTCTGACAGAATTACAATGTCATCGGTGGACCTCAAAGTTTTTATTTCTTCTCTATGGGTTTTAATTCCTACTCCGAATTTTTCTTTTGTTTCCTTTACTGCTTGCTCAATATACAGATTGGAATACATGGGGGATAGGCTACAACCCTGTCTCACTCCCTTCCCAACCACTGCTTCCCTTTCATGCCCTTCGACTCTTATAACTGCCATCTGGATTCAGTACAAATTGTAAATAGCCTTTCGCTCCCTGTATTTTACCCCTGCCACCTTCAGAATTTGAAAGAGGGTATTCCAGTCAACACTGTCAAAAGCTTTCTCTAAGTCTACAAATGCTAGAAACGTAGGTTTGCCTTTCCTTAATCTTTCTTCTAAGATAAGTCGTAAGGTCCGTATTGCCTCACGCGTTCCAACATTTCTACGGAATCCAAACTGATCTTCCCCGAGGTCGGCTTCTACTAGTTTTTCCATTCGTCTGTAAAGAATTCGTGTTAGTATTTTGCAGCCGTGGTTTATTAAACTCATATTTCGGTAATTTTCACATCTGTTAACACCTGCTTTCTTTGGGACTGGAATTATTATATTATTCTTGACGTCTGAGGGTATTAATCATGTCTCATACATCTTGCTCACTAGATGGTAGAGTTTTGTTAGGCCCTGCTCTCCCAAGGCTGTCAGTAGTTCTAATGGAATGTTGTCTACTCCCGGGGCCTTATTTCGTCATAGGTCTTTCAGTGCTCTGTCAAACTCTTCACGCAGTATCATATCTCCTATTTCATCTTCATCTACATCCTCTCCCATTTCCATAATATTGTCCTCAAGAACATCGCCCTTGTATAGACCCTCTTGATACTCGTTCCACCTTTCTGCTTTCCCTTCTTTGCTTAGAACTGGGTTTCCATCTGAACTCTTGATATTAATGCAAGTGGTTCTCTTTTCTCCAAAGGTCTCTTTAATTTTCCTGTAGGGAGTATCTGTCTTACCCCTCGTCGGATGAATGGGACATAAGCAGTGCACACTGAAGTGACACTGTAGAAAAAGTTTTGATAAGCAACGCATGTCCAGAAATGTATCTAGCAGATGCCGGGGTTGGTGGGGTGGCTACTGTGCAGGATGGCTGGTAGCAAAGGGTTGAGGCAGCATTGCAGTGAAACTCAACTATCAAAAATAACACTTTACTCACTGAAACGTCTATGCTATGCCAGTAGAGAGTAGCGACCTCGATCCCCACAGTATGCGACGTGGCCGTGTAACCATCATGGAGAAGCCATCCTCCAGCTGGTTGGCTGCAACATTTACCATCTAGTATTAGTTGAAAACAGTCTTGGTTGCAATTTTAGTTTTTTTTATTTATCAACTACACGTTTCAGCTTATTTAGGCATCTTCAGGATGATCTATATACAAAACAGAGAACAAATACATCTGTTTAAAGATCTCGATCGCGTTGTGCAGACTTGGATAAACTAAAAGCATGTACAAACAGATCAAATACTAAAAGAGCAAATACCTTAATTTGGTATTTCTTAGGACGATCCTTTAGACAGTGTACCTAAAGGGCGTCGTCGAGTACATCAGGCCAACATCGCCTTTGTTAACCTCAGTAAATACTAGAAATATAAAGTAGTAAAAACGGATAAGAGAATTGACCAACGATCTAAAACTCAGAATACAATCATATTGCCGAAGTCTTATGATAAGGCCTTACCTTTCTAGATGGACGTGAGTCCAAGACCTGCATAACGCGTACACGTTCACAGGAGCAAATAATAGAATAAGATGGGGCTTAAGTAGTTAGCATAATGCACTATAGCGTCGTGTGCCAGTACTGACGCGTAATACAGAATCACTCCATTAGATGGCGCTGCCACGCAGCTGCTGGTAAGAATGAGAGATCGTAAACTGCATATACGTTGCCACTAAAAACTTCATGAATATAATGCACATAAAACATTAATAAGATGGAAATACTAGAAGCAACACCTGTGCATTAATTTATCCAAAAATTATCACGGAGTAAAAATACAGAAGCAGGTGGTAAATTTAAAATATAATACGAGGGTGTATAATACAACACACAGATGCGGTGCCTAAAACGGTATTATGTATCATACACTCCTGGAAATTGAAATAAGAACACCGTGAATTCATTGTCCCAGGAAGGGGAAACTTTATTGACACATTCCTGGGGTCAGATACATCACATGATCACACTGACAGAACCACAGGCACATAGACACAGGCAACAGAGCATGCACAATGTCGGCACTAGTACAGTGTATATCCACCTTTCACAGCAATGCAGGCTGCTATTCTTCCATGGAGACGATCGTAGAGATGCTGGATGTAGTCCTGTGGAACGGCTTGCCATGCATTTCCACCTGGCGCCTCAGTTGGACCAGCGTTCGTGCTGGACGTGCAGACAGCGTGAGACGACGCTTCATCCAGTCCCAAACATACTCAATGGGGGACAGATCCGGAGATCTTGCTGGACAGGGTAGTTGACTTACACCTTCTAGAGCACGTTAGATGGCACGGGATACATGCGGACGTGCATTGTCCTGTTGGAACAGCAAGTTCCCTTGCCGGTCTAGGAATGGTAGAACGATGGGTTCGATGACGGTTTGGATGTACCGTGCACTATTCAGTGTCCCCTCGACGATCACCAGTGGTGTACGGCCAGTGTAGGAGATCGCTCCCCACACCATGATGCCGGGTGTTGGCCCTGTGTGCCTCGGTCGTATGCAGTCCTGATTGTGGCGCTCACCTGCACGGCGCCAAACACGCATACGACCATCATTGGCACCAAGGCAGAAGCGACTCTCATCGCTGAAGACGACACGTCTCCATTCGTCCCTCCATTCACGCCTGTCGCGACACCACTGGAGGCGGGCTGCACGATGTTGGGGCGTGAGCGGAAGACGGCCTAACGGTGTGCGGGACCGTAGCCCAGCTTCATGGAGACGGTTGCGAATGGTCCTCGCCGATACCCCAGGAGCAACAGCGTCCCTAATTTGCTGGGAAGTGGCGGTGCGGTCCCCTACGGCACTGCGTAGGATCCTGCGGTCTTGGCGTGCATCCGTGCGTCGCTGCGGTCCGGTCCCAGGTCGACGGGCACGTGCACCTTCCGCCGACCACTGGCGACAACATCGATGTACTGTGGAGACCCCACGCCCCACGTGTTGAGCAATTCGGCGGTACGTCTACTCGGCCTCCCGCATGCCCACTATACGCCCTCGCTCAAAGTCCGTCAACTGCACATACGGTTCACGTCCACGCTGTCGCGGCATGCTACCAGTGTTAAAGACTGCGATGGAGCTCCGTATGCCACGGCAAACTGGCTGACACTGACGGCGGCGGTGCACAAATGCTGCGCAGCTAGCGCCATTCGACGGCTGTGCCGTGCGTGTGATCATTGCTTGTACAGCCCTCTCGCAGTGTCCGGAGCAAGTATGGTGGGTCTGACACACCGGTGTCAATGTGTTCTTTTTTCCATTTCCAGGAGTGTATGTCACTAGAACGAGAACATTACTAACACAGGACCGTAATTTCAGATGAAGAGGCCCACCTACAACACGCAATACCGCGTCATGCGGAGCAAGAACTTCTAACTAATTAGAAAATTCTTTTTATAAAAATACTGAAGTAAAATTATTACGCTTGAAAGAGACACACCAGCGTGGGAGGAAGACGTAATGCGGGTGAACTTTTTTTCCCATTTCTATTTTATACTTACATTAAAATGTGTAACATATGCCGACATTTGAAGCGACAAACTCGCAACATTATTTTCTAGTCAAAATACTCTAAGGGCTTGGCTAGCAGGAGTTTCTGTTGGCTTGATCCACATGGTTCAGAGACTGGATTTAACCTATAAAGCCTGTTCAATAGACCGCCTCTTACGCTACTAAGTTGCTCATTACTATTCCACTTAATAATCCATTAGTTTCCTTGAGTCACAATCCTCATGTCTTTACATTATTTCATCCTACAAGTCATGTTCCCAAGACAATTCTTTCTCTGTGCTCTCGCAGCTCGTTCCATAGGCTCATATCCTCTTAAACTCTAAGAAGCAAATTTCGCAACAAAATACACCTTATTCGACATATACTCATTATCATGCTCTAGGGATCCAGTCTACCAGAATTTACACTACCGGTGGATCTGGTTGATTGGTGGCTCTCTGGCTAACACTGATGAAGGCATATACAGAAGAGTTAGAGCACAACACCTCTTGATGTTGTGATGCTCAAGGCCATGATCACTGGTTTTTGCCCTTCCACATATCTACATCTGCATCTACATCCATAATCCGCAAGCCACCTGACGGTGTGTGGCGGAGGGTACTTTGAGTACCTATATCGGTTCTCCCTTCTATTCCAGTCTCGTATTGTTCGTGGAAAGAAAGATTGTCGGTATGCCTCCGTGTGGGCTCTAATCTCTCTGATTTTATCCTCATGGACTCTTCGCGAAATATACGTAGAAGGGAGCAATATACTGCTTGACTCCTCGGTGAAGGTATGTTCTCGAAACTTCAACAAAAGCCCGTACCGAGCTACTGAGCGTCTCTCCTGCAGAGTCTTCCACTGGAGTTTATCTGTCATCTCCGTAACGCTTTCGCGATTACTAAATGATCCTTTAACGAAGCGCGCTGCTCTCCGTTGGGTCTTCTCTATCTCTTCTATCAACCCTATCTGGTACGGATCCCACACTGCTGAGCAATATTCAAGCAGTGGGCGAACAATTGTACTGTAACCTACTTTCGGATTGCATTTCCTTAGGATTCTTCCAATGAATCTCACTCTGGCATCTGCTTTACCGAATATTAATTTTATATGGTCATTCCATTTTAAATCACTCTTAATGCCTACTCCCAGATAATTTATAGAATTAACTACTTCCACTTGCTGACCTGCAATATGGTAGCTAAATGGTAAAGGATCTTTCTTTCTATGTATCCGCAGCACATTACACTTGTCTACATTGAGATTCAATTGCCATTACTTGCACCATGCGTCAGTTCGTTGCAGATCCTCCTGCATTTCAGTACAATTTTCCATTGTTACAACCTCTCGATATACTACAGCATCACCCGCAAAAAGCCTTAATGCTCTTCCGATGTTATCCACAAGGTCATTTATGTATATTGTGAATAGCAACGGTCCTACGACACTCCCCTGTGGCACACCTGAAATCACTCTTACTTCGGAAGACTTCTCTCCATTGAGAATGAAATGCTGTGTTCTGTTATCTAGGAACTCTTCAATCCAATCACACAATTGGTCTGATAGTCCATATGCTCTTACTTTGTTCATTAAACGACTGTTGGGAACAGTATCAAACGAATTGCGGAAGTCAAGAAACAAGGCATCTTCCTGGGAACCCGTGTCTATGGCTCTCTGAGTTTCGTGGACGAGCAGCGCGAGCTGGGTTTCACACGATCGTCTTTTTCGAAACCCATGCTGATTCCTACAGAGTAGATTTCTAGTCCCCAGAAAAGTCATTATACTCGAACATAATACGTGTTCCAAAATTCTACAACTGATCGACGTTAGAGATATAGGTCTATAGCTTTACACAACTGTTCGACGTCCCTTCTTGAAAACGGGGGTGACCTGTGCCCTTTTCCAATCCTTTGGAATGCTACGCTCTTCTAGAGACCTACGGTACACCGCTGCAAGAAGGGGGGCAAGTTCCTTCGCGTACTCTGTGTAAAATCGAACTGGTATCCCATCAGGTGCAGCCGACTTTCCTCTTTTGAGCGATTTTAATTTTTTTCTATCCCTCTGTCATCTATTTCGATATCTACCATTTTGTCATCTGTGCGACAATCTAGAGAAGGAACTACAGTGCAGTCTTCCTCTGTGAAAATGGCTCTGAGCACTATGGGACTTAACTTCTGAGGTCATCAGTCCCCTAGAACTTAGAACTACTTAAACCTAACTAACCTAAGGACATCACACACATCCATGCCCGAGGCAGGATTCGAACCTGCGACCGTAGCGGTCGCACGGTTCCAGACTGTAGCGCCTAGAACCGCTCGGCCACCCCGGACGGCCTCTTCCTCTGTGAAACAGCTTTGGAAAAAGACATTCAGTATTTCGGCCTTTAGTTTGTCTCCCTGTGTTTCAGTACCATTTTGGTCACACAGTGTCTGGACATTTTGTTTTGATCCACCTACCACTCTGACATAAGACCAAAATTTCTTAGGATTTTCTGCCAAGTCAGTACATAGAACATACTGCTGCACATACTGTTTCAACTACTCCGCTAAAATCCGTCCCCCTTGTGCGGCTATTAGTAGGTTAAGAAAATGGATTTGGTCAGTTTCCGGTGTGAGGAAGGCTATATTCTGCGTTGGGAGTATCTCTTGTGGTTCGTCGGGCCAGTACAGCTGTAGCTGGATTATGTTCAACTTCGTAATGCCCGCGACCGCGGTTGGTGGATGGAAGATAGGGCCTGTTATGTCACATGCTGTCCCACTGATCGGCAACCCTTACCTCTCAGCTTCACTCGCCTTCCTCCACGAGCCTTTGCTGCTTGCACCAGCTCGCCACTACTACCAGGTTGTCACACATGGGATAAATCCGGCGTAACGCTGCTTACTGGAAACATGGTTTAGGTTCCATAATGTCCTTCGGATAATCTCTTCCATTTGTTCTACCCAAAAACCTGCATTGCGCATGGCTTTTCACGAGTCTGAATCGTCCTTGTCGAGCACACTGTAATCATCTTCCTCTGACAGTGTTGCAGTTCCTCGTCCGCCGTTACTACACGCCTGAGTCCTCCTTCTGCGATTAACAACACATCGCCTTGAAACATACTGAGCGAGTAGCTGGAGGTAGAAGTATCAGGCGACCAAATGAACTTCATTCAAATAAAGACTGAAAATTTTTATTTACTTAAGTAAGGACTGCATTGACTTCATTAAACACCCGAAAAACACAAATAACTGCCAAAACATACAGTAAAACGATGGTGATGAAAGAACCATTCAGGTCCTTTACAAAAGGCTGGTAACGCATCCAGCAAGAAGTCGCCGACCGCCAGTACTGATTAGAGATGGGTCGTTCGCGAACTAACGGGTCCAAAGGAACGGTTCACCAAGATGAACGGAAGGAGTGAGGAACGAATTCTAAGGAACGGTCTTTCATAATTCACTTCGGTTTCGTATTTCTACTTATAGTTCCCGGGAAAGGGAAACGGTCGGTCTCGTTCTAGAACGGCACGTCGGCCGGTCTCGTTCCAGCCTCGGTTCCGTTCCCGTATGTCTCTGTCTCGGTCTCGGTCTCGGTCTCGCTCTCGCTCGGCCGGACTCGTCCTTCTTCGCCTGGCCACTCGTCGCAGTTCCACTAGTGACTGCTCCTAGTTAGTTCAGTATCGAGTTGTTCGTTTCGTTCGCTTCGCTCGCCCATTTTAGATCTGCTTCAAACCTGTTTTGAGCTCTACACTTCTGGTTCTTTTCGTATTATATTCAGCGTCCACGACCGGTAATTAAAATGTATTTTGTTATTACGTAAATTACATAAAAATTATCTGATATGTAATACATACATCTTCTCAGGTAGCAAAACGGCGTATCAGCTCACTTCACTATTTCGATAAACATCAGAAGAAATACTTGTAAAAGGCAAGATTTTTTGTTATGACACATGCAAAGGACGTCGGCACGACACACACGAGTGTCCCTTTTCCTCTTTTTTTGATGCAAGGTAAAAGAGCATGTTCATTGTTATGGAAGAAAGACGACTTACAACCGAATGAAGCCCGCGCTTCGTAATCGAGTGTATGGTGTCACATTTTAAAGAGAATAGGATAATTTCTACAATATTGTTTCAGTGGTACAGGGTGGCGCACGAAAAATCGGCCCCGAGTACTGGACTGCTCATTGTCGCTTACCAATCGCCATCTGCTGTTTGGAAGTTGTTTGCATTTGCTTATTTGTTATTTCTTCACTGCCTAATTATTACATGTTTATGTGTTCTACTCGTAGCGGTCAACAAATCGTGCGTAATTGACGAGCAATCCGTACTCGGGGCCGGTTTTCCGTGAGCCACCGTATATTATTTCACTGCGATCAGCCACATAACGCTACAGTTGGCTAAACGAGATGTTTTGCAGAATCACGAAAATTACGAGTGTGTGAGAATTCTGTTATGAATAAAAACTCTGTACTCCAGGGAGGAGGGAAGTGCCCCCCTCTTTGGCGCCTTCCATCTTCAGTCACCCATGCTACTAATTTTCAAGTTTTCGTAAGAACCATATACCATGCAAGCACAATGAACAGTGAACGATTAAAAATGAACGGCTCCCAAAAAAGAGCGATCACCAGTGAACTATTTCCCAAGGATGAACGACTTTGCCCATCTCTAGTACTAATGGTGTCGCCGCGCGCAGCATCCGTGTAAGTTCGCTCAGCCACTGGCCATACTACAACATCCAGGAAAGCGCTCATTAGGTTATATATAACAATTTTACGTGACGACCAGCGCAATTTCTCTGGTGATTCCTAAGCTCCAATGATTAACTAAAAATAAACAGCTGCAAACAGCAATAGAAAGAAATTTACACTGTTATAATTACAACTATAAAAGGAAACAACTGAACTTAGAACAGGTTAACAAGAATAATAAAATAGTAATCTAGAGTTTAAATAGGACAGCCAGTTGCTTGTAATGATCCAAGAACTTTGTGAAAGCCGTAGAGAAGTTTACGTTAAACTCAGATTATTTGGCTAGCAAAGATCCTGAAAACTCTGAATTTCAGTAACAACAACAAACTGAAAGTTTTGGGTTGGGCCCTACAATCGTAGTCATAATAATTCACAACATAAGGTAGAATAAATTAAAACGTGTCTTCAGACATAAAAATAAATAATTTAACTTTAAGTGACGAATAAGGCAACAGAAAATTTCAATACTGAGATGTACGGTGTGGCGCAAGGACAGAAAAAAAGTCTGCAGCTCTCCTGACCTAAACTTGCTGAAACAAGAAGCCATCAAACTCACACAGCCACGGACGTGCCTCCCAGAACACACAATTGTTGTGGGAAAATTTTCAGAAAGATCCTCACCAGATTCATTCGTTCCTTGTATCAGCCAAGGTTCAACTAGGTGCGCCCTGCATCCAACGACTTTTTGCGACTTATCGCGCCACTTATCCCACTGCATATTACAGCAGGAAAATCTCCAGGCAGCACGCCCACTTCGTTTTGCAGTTCGGCACTGTCACAGTACGCCCCGCATGTCCGTCTCTCAGCCAGGATTGTGTAGACCAAACATTCCAATTCGACACCGTAAAGTGCCTTCAAGTTTCACAGGGAGCCGCGCCGCTCCTTCTCGGGAGACGCTCCCTAAGCCGCTGCTGTGCAAGAAGCATTGATAACTTTTAGAGAAAAACTATCGATATGAGTAAACACAGCTGTCCCCCGCCCCCCCTCCTAAATTCAAAAAACGGTGAGGAGGAAGCGTGTTTTACAATGTTTATACAGGGTGTTTGGGGAGGAAAAAATATTCAAATGTGTGTGAAATCTTATGGGACTTAACTGCTAAGGTCATCAGGCCCTAAGCTTACACACTACTTAACCTAAATTATCCTAAGGACAAATACACACATCCATGCCCGAGGGAGGACACGAACCTCCGCCGGGACCAGCCGCACAGTCCATGAGTGCAGCGCCTTAGACCGTTGGGGAGGGAAGGTCAATATTTTACACAGTGATAGTATAAGTAATTGTGAACAAAAAATGTTACATGAACATAGTTCCGCAAATGCTTGCGAAGGTATGGGTATTGAAAAGAACTTCAATTCTGAAAACTGATGTGCACAACGTGAACGTATACGCAATACAACTGGACCGTAACGTAATTTTCTTGAAAGCGATGGTACAGAGAAGTACAGTTATGTTACACATTTTTACATAATGTTTATTTACTTTGTATTTAGTACTTAATGCATTACAACATGCATGTTACATGTATTCAGTTGAAAAAGAAGTACCACTTCTGTTACAAACAGCTTTAACACTTATCGTACAGATGTTGTACAGTTCATAGAACAGGTTCGAATATCCCACCACGCTCGTCAATGCATTTTCGCGCTCTAGCGATAATATGTTGTGTTGCTTGTTCAGTTGCCTGTGGTTGGTTCCTAATCAATTCAGCAGCGTCCGTGATGCGACGAAGCAGTTAATCTCGTGTGTTTACCTTCACTTTGTGCACCTCTGATTTCATGCAACCCCATAAACAGAATCCAAAGGTGTAAGGTCAGGTGATCTTGGAGACCAGTTAATAGCACCGCCACGGCCAAGCCAGCGATGAGGGTAGGTGCGGTTGATTCAAATGGTTCAAATGGCTCTGAGCGCTATGGGACTTAACATCTTAGGTCATCAGTCCCCTAGAACTTAGAACTACTTAAACCCAACTAACCTAAGGACATCACACACATCCATTCGAACCTGCGACCGTAGCGGTCGCGCGGTTCCAGACTGTAGCGCCTAGAACAGCTCGGCCACTACGGCCGGCCATGCACATTCCAGTTTGGTTGGCTAAAGGAACGTCTTCCAGTAGTTCCACAAATGAATTTTCAAAAAAAATGCAGGTACCTCTCTCCCGTCAATCGCTGATTGATAATAAATGGACCTATCAAAAGGTTACCGAACATGCCGCACCAAACATTTATGGCAGACTTGGAAATTGCTACCCGCTGAAGCGTGTGTAACTTCCCGTGACCATCGATGATTATTGCGTGTGTTGTTTATTCCATGTCGTGAAAACTGTGCTTCGTCAGTGAATAATATGTATGGAAGCAAATGGCTATTCTCAATTACCCAATGACAGAATTGAAGTGTTGGGCATTGTCGCCAACGTGGAGATTTTGGGCACGCCGTATGTGAAATGGATACAGGTTTTCCGCACGTAATGTTTCCCATACACGTACCTGTGGGATATTAATACGCAGGGACATTCTTCGTGTGCTCGTACCGGGACTTCGCTCAACATTTGCGATAATTTCTTCCTGTTCTTGCAAAGTTTGTTGACATGCAAGCTCGGACGCAAAATGCCTACTTGGAAGAGAGCCTGTTGCACCAAAGTGATAAACACTTTGGTAAACACCCTGCGATCAGGTAATCGTCGAGTCGGAAATGCCTGTGGTATTCTTCTCTTGCAGCAGTAGCACTACCGTCGCAGAAGCCATAAACATACGCCATATCTGTATATTCATCATTACTGTAGACGTGTGACATTGTTAGCAGCGCTTGTACGAACACAGTTAACACCATGCACCACACAGCTAACCGATGCGTCACCGGTACACTACACAATGCGTCTTACACGCCTCAACTGCGCAAACAACGGGTTATTGTACTACGTACGTCACATGACCACAATACGTGGTAGGTTGCATAGCATAAACATGGCATGTACCCGTGCACTGTTCGCAAGAAAATCACATTACGGTCCACTTGCATTGCGTATATGTTCACGTTGTGCACATCAATTGCCGGCCGAAGTGGCCGAGCGGTTCTAGGCGCTACAGTCTGGAACCGTGCGACCGCTACGGTCGCAGGTTCGAATCCTGCCTCGGGCATGGATGTGTGTGATGTCCTTAGGTTAGTTAGATTTAAGTAGTTCTAAGTTCTAGGGGACTGATGACCTCAGAAGTTAAGTCCCATAGTGCTCAGAGCCATTTGAACCATTTTGCACATCAATTTTGCAGAATTAAAGTTCCTTTCAATACCCATACCTCCCTAACGAAGCATTTGCAGACCTATGTTCACATAAAGTTTTTTGTTCAGGATTAGTTATACTATCACTGTTTAAAATACTGATCTTTCCTCCCCGAACACTCTGTATACAAGACTCAGTCTTAAGCTGGCTAAGTGAAATTGGCTTGTCTTATTAGTACCCAAGAAGCTAACTGGGACCAACACATTTAATGACCGTACAAGGCCCAGAAAACGTGGCATCAAATTACTAGAGATCCTTTTATTTCTCAGACCTCCGACTCTGATTTTTTTAATAAAAACGACGCCACTCACGTTCAGTCTGTCAGAATACCTACCCAAGTTACAGAGCTGCACCTCCCTCCGGTGTGTAAGAACAATATTGCTCCTAGCCCACCTCAAATTCCTCCACACAAAGTCAGCTGTAAACTGCTGCAGGAGGAGATGGTTTACAGACGATAAGCTGGAGAGAGGAGAATTAAGGGGGTATGCAAACATAAAAGGAACTGGAGTTGTTTTATGGAGCTAATGGTTGGCGGTATTGAAAACCAGGTACTTCGTCTGTGTGCGAGAGTGAAAAGTCATTAGAACAAATTTGAGATTCTTATTTCTCTGTTCAGCAAGCGTTGGCTGTGGGCAGTAAGGAATGGTGGTCACATGAGATATCGAATTTTCAGAACAAAATTTCTGAAAGTCTCTAAAGACAAAGGCAGGTGCGCCATAGCTAACCAAGGTCTTAGGTGGGCCGAAACTAGAAAAACATTAACGAGATGGCAGTCAGTCCTCTACTTGGCACTAGTCACAGAAAACGAGAGAATGGGTCAGTAATTATAAAACTGTACCTGGTTCTCTTTTGAGTATAAGGAGAGGCCTCTAATAATCAATTAAAACCTTGTCCATAGGTTTTTCTTCACGAGATAAGTGAAGGATACAGTATGTTGTCGTCGATGGCTATTATTCATCAGAGCCAAGAGTATCATCAGAAGAGCCCCAGGGAAGTGTAATAGGACCGCTATTATTCTCTGTATACATAAAAATGAACTGACGGACAGGGCGAGCAGCAATCTGCAACTCCTTGCTGAAAATACTGTGGTATACGGGAAGGTGACACGTTGAGTTACTATAGGAAGATACAATATGACTTAGACAAAAAATCTAATTGGTGTGAGGACTAGCAGCTAGCTCTGGATGTAAAAAAAAGTAAGTTAATGCAGGTGAGTAGGAAAAACAATCCCTTAGTTTCGAATGCAGCATTATTAGTGCGCTACTTGACACAGCCAGGTAAATTAAACATCTAGACATAACGTTGCAAAGCGATACAAAACGGAACAAGCATGTACTGGGGAAGGCAAATGGTCAACAACATTTTATTGGGAAAGTTTCAGGAAAGTGGGGTTCGTCTGTAAATGCGATCGCATGTAAAAAACTAGTGCGACTCGTTCTGGAGATCTGCTCCATCAGGCCTGGTAGAAGGAAGACATTGAAGCAATTCAGAGAAAGGCTGCTGGATATGTTACCTGTAAGTTTGATCAACATGCATTACAGAGATGCTTTGGGAACTCAAATGGGAATCCCTGGAGGGAAGGCGACGCTCTTTTTGAGGAACGCTATTGAGAAAATGTGGAGAACCGGCATTTGAAGCTGATTGTGAAAGATGCTACTGCCGCCAACAAACATGTTGCGTAAGGACCACGAACATAAGATAAGAGAAATTAGGGCTCATAAGAAGGCATATACACAGTGGTTTTTCCCTCACTCTGTTTGGAGTAGAACTGGAAGAGAAATGGCTAGTAGTGGTACAATGTACCCTCCACCATGCACCGTACGGTCGCCTGGGGAGAATGTATGTAAATGTAGAGGTAGATGTCGAAGGAGACCGCGACGAGTATTGGAATTGACTTTGCCCCCTTACAGGTCTCACACTCAATAACCGGTCTTCTAACATTCTTACTTAACATCGGCTAGGCGAGCTGCTCCTTGATTTTCATAATAGTCTTCCAAATTCCCAAATGCCCTCCAAATGAGGTTTCATGGATGCATTTAAAAACAGGAGGAACAAGCTCCTCGGGGAGACAAATCTTCATTTCATTAACGCAGTGAGTGAGATAGCATAGAAATCCTTTGTTGAGTTGCTAGACTGGTACTTGTTCCCTGTGAGAAGTATCTGCTTCACATCACGAATCCTCAGGTCATGATGCTGGTTTTCCCTTAGGTTACTGAGAGAAGTTTGTAGGTGACTACTTCGGAGATCCAAGCTCCACCTTCATTATCTTCTAAATCTTCGAAAACTTTGGTATACCCTTCAAAAATTGGTTCAAATTGCTCTGAGCACTATGGGACTTAACTGCTGAGGTCATCAGTCCCCTAGAACTTAGAACTACTTAAACCTAACTAACCTAAGGACATCACACACATCCATGCCGGAGGCAGGATTCGAACCTGCGACCGTAGCGGTCGCGTGTTTCCAGACTGTAACGCCTAGAACCGCTCGGCCAACCCGACCGGCGGTATACCCTTCAATTATATACTTTAAAACACCAGCGACTTGATTCTCTGATCTTCTTACGTGTTTTACGGAAAGCCATAAGGCGGGAAAGAGTATGGTCAAACGCGCTATTCAGCAATTTTTAGCGTCCAAGCAAGTACTCAGCTCAACGCCTGATTGTGGGTTTCTAGTAAGAGCGCCAGATGTTCTAGACAAAATTTGAATTTTTCTAAGACGAACAAGACTGCCAATGCCTCCAGTTCATAGGCCGAATATTTCAGTTCACTAGTAGACTCGGCCTTAGAAGCTTATGCGACTGGACGCCTGTCACCGTTTTGCTCCTGATGGAGGGTTACAATGATGCCGGAATTCAAGGCTTCCGTTTGAACTATAAAAGACTGCTTTAAATCTGGGATGGCCAAGAAAGGAGCATTACTCAGGGCAATTTCAAGATCATTAAATGTGGACTGTTGACCCTCTGTCCATCGGTAATCCTCTCCCTTTTTGTGTAACTCATTTAGGGGTGCCGCCCACTGAGCGAAGCTTTTTCGAAAAAAATTATCATTCCAACTAACCAGCAACAGCCCACCATATTCTGGGGGGGGGGGGGGGGAGGGAGGAAGGAAGAAATTCTGGGTGCCTTGGTACGCTCTTGTTCGACCTTCACTCCACCCGGCGCAAACTAAACGTCCTAGCAATAAAGTTTTCAGACGGATAGGATTTACCTTAGTTGGCTTAACGGTCAAAGCTTGTGTCACATGCTCCAAATCTTGTGAAATGTTCTACTATACACAACATTCTCCAAATAGCTAAAATGGAGTCCAACAACCGTGAAAGTATGTCGGCACCTGTGGACAACCCAAATGGAATGTGATTCACCTTGAATAAATTCCAGTCGGCGCAGAAAGCGGTAACGGGCATCGAATCCTCAGTCAAATGAATCTGACGGTAGGCTCTGTTAAGGTTAAGAACAGCCCCCACTAAGCATGTAAAACAATTATGTAAACCTGTGAGGGGAAGAGTTTGTAGAATGACTTTCTGAATAAGGACACGATATTCAGCTACTGGCCTGTAGCCTGCGCCATTACCCTTAGGTACAACAAAGTTTGTGAATATCTAATAACTCCGTTGTCAAGCATTTTATCAGTTATCTGACAAAGCTACCCCATCTTTGAAGGGGATAGCCGGTAAGGATCCTGACGAACGGCTACGTCATTGGTTAGCTGTCTTTAGTACTGAATCCTATACGTCACTCCTAGCTCTGCCATTCATTCTTCAAGAAACTAAGCACCTTCAGCAACTGTTCGGCCTTACCTTGCTCCAAATGGCCAATCTGAAATCCACCAGTAGAACTGGTAATGTTATCAATGTTTTAGGTGCAGTTCTTGTCGTCTAACCGATGTATTTCATCCGGCGGAAATTTAAATAATCAAGAGCAAGTCTCATCCTCTGAATGAAGTCACAATATAGCAGAAGCTTAGTAAATAATCCTTTAGCAACCGTCAGATTCACTGGCCATGACAGATACTGAATTTTTACACTTGCCTGCAAACCGTATATTAAGGGTCTTACTTGACCACTAATGACACAACACATTTGACTGGATGATTGCCACCAAGTAAACTCACAAATATTGTGGCACTTTAAATATCACCATAATCCAAAACTGAAAGAGTACTCCTTGAATCCACCAAAGTACACACGGGCACGTGGCTAAGCGCCATGCATACAAACGGAAGGTGCAGTTTGGTGACTGCTTTAACCCTATAACGCCCTTTGGCGGAAACCCATAGCCAACATTCCACATAACACCTTCACTTTATGTTTTTTTTCCTTCTGTTTTCCTTTCTAGAAATACTTTCCCCCCAATCTATGCATAGCACAATACTAACACCTCTTCCTCTTTCTGAGCTCAGCATCTCACTCATTATGGAGGGATGCTGACTCCGTTTTTCAGAATAGCAAATGGGAAGTTGCGGTACAGAAAATGGCCCAGAGATCACCAGTGTGTGTATGTGTGAGTGTGTGTGTGTAGTGAGTGAAGGTTATGGAACAATGTGTGTATGGTGCGTGCAGTGACTCATAGTGAGATATGAGTGAACGGTGTGGCTTTGTATTGTTTAATAAGTTATTTGTAAAAAAAGTATTGTATACCAGGAGTAAATCTAAAGATTATGTCTAACTAGAAGTCTGTAAATATATGTGTATACGAATTAGCTTATTTTAAATTGGTCTAAACTTTTAAATACTTTGACATGTCCTATATCCTTGTAAAAAGAGATCTACAGATGAATAAAGCTACTACTACTGTATTTGTGCTGGGCCACATTTCGTTGACGTCAGCTGTCCTGAAATTCCCTTCGACGGAACGGACACTCGTGGAAAAAATACCCCAACTTCCCGCAACTACAACAGTTCATACTGGTTGGGTCCCCGCTTTTATTTGATTCATGCATCCACTGGATTCTAAAGCTGGCCCTACTAGTCTGATCCTTTTCATCGCACTTTTCATCACCAAAACGGATACTCTCTATAGTCGCCACAACTTTATCAAGATCCGCAAAAGGTACTAGGTTTGTCAGAGAACAATATACATGAACGGTCTCCAGGTCACACCCTTTCCTAGAGATTGTTCACCGATTCTGTCTCAGTGACCTGTAATCTTAGCGCGGTTATGTCGATTCGAATTTGCTCAGTATACACGGTATTAGGAAATTTTCGCTGCAAACTTCTAGGACTTGTAGAGGGGAGTGAGCACGTAACATTTAAAAGAAAAACCCGTGTCCGGAAACGTACCGTTTCCGTCCTACTCCGGTTTCAGTTCAGGTGTTTAATTCATCCACTTCTGCTTGAGGAACTGAATTCGGCATGATGCAGTAGCTTGCTGACCACGAGAGTACGCCAACATTACAGAAACGGTTCATAGACACGTGTTATGAGTGGACTGTGGGGCGGCTGGTGGATTTTAATGTTTTATATAAAATGTAGAATTGTAATGTAGAATGTAAATAATTGTTGTTATTTAAATATGTAGAAAAGATGCATTTTCCCGGCCGTTTTAACCATATGTGGGGCGGCGGGTGGAATAATTGTTGTTTAAAATGCTCCTATTATTTATGCTGTTGTTTTGCCGTTCTCAACACTGGCTCTCTAACTACAATTTTGGCAACCAGAAAGTGATTAGCAAAACGTGAAGCCTGTAATCAGAATTCCTAGTGCCCACTTCATTGTTACACACTCCTTAGCGGATTCCGACTTCCATGGCCACCGTCCTGCTGTCTTAAGCAACCAACGCCTTTCATGGTTTCCCATGAGCGTCGATTCGGGCGCCTTAACTCGGCGTTTGGTTCATCCCACAGCGCCAGAAGTCACCGAATAAATCATAGCTTCTTTTGCTGATGGCAGATGAAGCTCTCAATTTAAATGCGCAATCAGCACACAGGTAAGTAATCATAATAAAAGTCTGACGTGGCTAAGTCAAATATCTTGGGCGAGAGAATTAATTTAATTACACTACACGCAGTAGACGAGCTCTGAACCTGCCCTTTGGAGATACGCTATCGCTATAGTTTTATAGTCATTCAGTTGAAATTTCTCACATCTTTATGATTATAGCGGATCTCCATTCTACTTAAATCTAAACATCCTAGCCTTATTTATTAGCCTACTTAATCTATCTTGCTTCCTTAATTTTTAAGACAAAAACCAGAAAATCATGAGTTTCCACTAAAATTTTAATTTGTGAAATCCAAAGTACTGTTTCTATTAAATTATTATGAAAAAGGAATCTAAATATAAATTTTTAAGCCACTAGCTCTTTTCTGTTGCGCCAATGATTTTTACAGAAAAACATCCAAATTTCGAAAATGGTTAAAGTTATTGAACTGATATTTAACACATATTGATTTAGTATTACTCCTGACATGCTAGAACCGTTTCAGGTTATTTACTTGATTTTTAAAGTATTGCGCAACATTTATGACGTCAGAGCTAGTTACAGCGGACTAGGCTGGTACACAACGGAAAGACTGATGTGAATTTACTACGACGTGAGTAGGCTGCTTCCCTACAGGACGAGCACTGTCCTGTTGCAACTGTCGCATGGTAAGTAATACGTGAGGACGCAGGATGTCCGCAGTGTGCCTTCCTTCACTACCATCCGTGATGCCAGAAGTAACAAGGCTGTACCTCTCCAAAACACTGGAAGAGAGTGACTTCTCCCCAGGTCGCCGCCATACTCGCACACGACGTCCATACTGTATAGTGCAGAACCGTGATTCGTCACAGAAGACGATGCGACGCCATTCATCAGCGATCCATACTCCTCAGCTATGTCTCCACTTCAAATACAGCCGTTTGTGTTGTGATGTTAGGGGGTAGGCTATTAGGCTATGCGTGGAACGATAATTCGCTAGTTCAGATGCTGTTAGTCTCCCACCAATAATGCGGGATGACATAAACTCTTGCAGAGAGTTCATTACTTGTTCTTGGATGGCGCGCGGAGATGTCAAGGGGTTACAGAGTGCTTGGTGCACAATACGGTGACACTCACTTGTGGTGCTCACTCGTGGCTGATCGGAGACTTCACGAAGTGTATGCCTGCCCTCACATTAATCTGCAGTCCAGCATCGAGCCATTGCCACAGCCGTACGCCCTACAAATCTAGATACTGACCACCTGGCCAACTGGATACCCACAATAAGGCCCCTTTCAAATTTGCCCACAATAATTCCCCTTATGTAAGTGTTGTTACCGTTCAAGATTGCCAGACTGTAAAACATGATTCACTCGGTAAAGATGCAATGTAGGGGCTCATATGGTTGCTAGATGTAATTGTGGCAGATATTTCCCTGAACTTAGTGATATGATGTGTCAGATGGTTCCCACATCCGATATTTATATTAGTAACAGGGATCATTTCCTACAACAGCATACGGCAAGTTCAGCAACTGCACTAATTCATCATCTCTGTCAACCTTTCATTAGAAGATAGTTCGCCCATTTTTGGGAATAACGGAAGTCGTACATTCTACATAAATCAAAGACTATTAATTCCTGTGTAGACCGAATACTGCTGCAGAGTGGTTGCATTCTCATAATGCTACATGGCTAACTGCCTTAATATACAGGATTATTTTGCTAAATGGGAGCAAACTGCAGGAAACGACATCTGAAGGTATAAGGAGCAAAAAAGGTTATATGGACGTTTGGCCAGAAGTGTGGTGTGTATGGTACAGGTTAGTTTTTAATGCATCATGCATGTGCATGGCATGCTGTGATGAGACCACCGTTAGACAAGGTGTTCGAAGTGGCCCCTACAGGCCTCTAAGCATATGCAAATAAGACGCAACATTGAGAGACACATTAGTTCAAATCCATCCTGCAGCCGAAAGGTGCCCCAAGCAGCATGAATGCGTTGTTCCGCTATCTGCACGTCGGGGATGGGTTCCAGATGCACGACTTCTGTGTGGTTCCCCCACAGTTAGGATCGTGAAAGTTGAGGTCCGGCGACCAGGAGGGCCATGCAGCTGGATTAACTACCCATCAGCCTGGGCAGATGTCGATATACTTCCGCATGGAAATGTGAAAGTGAACTGGAGCACCCTCATGTAGTATCCACATTACCCCTTAACACCACCAAAGGCACGTCTTCCGTTATGGGAGACAGGCGCCATGGAAGGATGTTTGGTTTCCTGAGCCAGTCGCCATTAATCCCCTACTACACGCTGAGGATCAAATGGTGACGATGGTTGGCTGCCAACATACCTTGGGATTCTCTGACGCCACGTGTGTGCTTCCAGTTGTCGAAACTTATACTGTTGAAGATCCTTTACCTCCAACTTCAAGTGGCTGTTAGCTCCCTTGGATTGCTACTGCGGCCTTATGTAAATGTGACCTTTTTTGCTCCTTCCCCCTTAGGGATCGTTTCCTGCAGTTTGTGACCATTGGGTAAAAGCGTACTGTATAGTTCGGACATCCTCGCCTGCGATGCAGTGATCCCTATACTACCTGGATGTAGAACTCTTGTCTTTGAGTGTAGAAATGCAGCGTGCCTGATGAATCTGGTCGCATGCATCCATCACCATGGTGTAGCAAGGCAAAACATTTCGACAAATCTGTACACAGTTGGCGGTTATTTACACTTTTCAGGTTATAAACCCCACGTCAGGGACTATGACAGAGACTGAAGCAGGGAATTATCAGATCAGAACGATATGACAGTTTCATTAAAAGACACCAGTACAATTGCCTCATTCACGTTACTGACGGATTTTACTATTTCCACCGTGGTTTTGCTCTATCAAATGATATCAGAAAATTTAGTGCAATTTTGTGTCTTTCCTATGTAAATTCTGCAGGAATTGATAAGCATATGCGACACTATTCAAATGTTCAAATATGTGTGAAATCTTAAGGGACTTAACTGCAAAGGTCATCAGTCCCTAAGCTTACACACTGCTTAACCCAAATTATCCTAAGGACAAAAACACACACCCATGCCCGAGGGAGGTCTCGAACCCCCTCCAGGACCAACCGCACAGTCCATGACTGCAGTGCCCCAGACCTCTCGGCTAATCCCGCGCGGCCGACACTATTCCCGAAATCTATTATTCTTACCTTGTACAAGCATCTGCGCTACCAAAATATACCATATGGGCACCCATAAATGCCGGTACATTTCCTTGGAACTCGATATATAATACCCTGTTGAAGGAAATAGAACATCGCATTTGTAGTGAAATTAATGGCAACAATACTAACAGACAATACATAACTTCAGGTACAAGTATGTAAAAACACATTTCGTTTTAGATTGAAATGTAGGTGCCCTCGCACAATTTAATATCAATTTACGCTTAATAAATACTTGCTTTCTTTATACGTTATACTACTTATCATATGTGGTATATTTGAGCAACAGATGTCAAGTTCATTCAATAAGCGTCTGCGTCCTTTGGAACACCTAATACTACGAATTACACATGTTCGAAGATTTGGCTAATACAGTACCTAATTTATTGGTTTCTGCATCATCACATGTCGTTCTTTCGCACAACGGCACAATATAGGAGTAGAGTACAAGTTAAATGACGTACTCGTAGAACTAACTGTCTGATAAGCCTGTCAGTATCAGATCACACACGATTTTTGAAATGACTCATCATAATTATTGTTATACCGGAGCAGCCAAGGTAGCCCCTGAGGGCCGGCAACTCATATAACATCACAGAAAACGAGGTTGTCTATGCCCAAGGCGCACCCAAAAGCACCATGGCAATTACCGGCTATTTACATACAAGATAATGGAAACAGACATGCCGAGCACTACTTCCTGCAGGGGGAGCTCGAGCCACGGCCTGCAGGAAGTATCACTATGCCAAAACCTGATTGGCTGGAGACAGTTATTTAGGGACTAGCACCAGGCCCAAAGTTCGTCACCTCACCTGGATCCCTCATCTCCACTCCATCCAATCCAAAGCCCACAACCGCCTCCGACTCCTCAAACTCCTCTCTGGCTGGACATGGGGGTTGCACCCCTCTACCATCCTCCACACCTACAAATCCTTAATTCGTCCCATCCTCTGTTATGCCAGTCCCGCCTGGATATCTGCCCCCCCCTCTCCAAATTCTATAAGTCCCTCCAGATCCTTGAGTGTCATGCACTCCACCTTGCCTTCCATATACGCCTCCCGTCCCCCACGTGGATTCTCTATGACCTCATTCCTTTCCCCCATCTGCTCCTATTCCTCGAACATATCCACATCCTCTACACCTCCCGCTGCCTTGATCCCCCTCACCCCCTGGTTGTTCCTCTCCACTCCCATCCCCACCCTCTGCCACGTCTTCACTGTTGTGTCCCCCCTACCCTCCATCTCTACACCCTTCATCTCCTTTCCCAAGGTGGCTCCATCAACTCCCCCCTCCGGATGATGAACTCTCTCACTCCATTTATCCCTCCTATCAACGCTGATCCTCACCCCCCCCTCCTTTCCTCTGTCCTCTTCCCAGGCTCCCTCTCCCCCTTTACATCCTCTTTTTTCCCCACCTATCCTCTCTCTGCCCCCCTTCTCTCCCCTGAGTCCTTTTGCATTTCCCTCCTCTGCCTTTTCCCATTCCTTCTCGTGTCTGCCCTGCCCCTCTCCCCCCTTACGACTCCTCTCCCTTCTTTGGTTCCCCCCCTTTTCGTTTTTTCCTCTCCTCCCTCCTTGTTTTCCCCCTCATCTGTCCAGGTGCCCCCCCACCCCCACCCCCCCAAATCTGCCCTTGGCTAGGGAGTGTCATCTTTGTGCCGACATTTTCGTGCAGTGTTTTACAGTGAGTGTTGTGAACGGCCATGATACTGTCGCTGGGTGTGATTTTTTATCTCTTGCGAACAGAAACCAAACTGTCGCCGTGTTTTTTTTTTTTTTAAATTGTGTGTCTACTATGTTACTTGTCTTATTCCTGTGTATTTTATTAGCATTGTCAACCCCTTTGCTTTATGTTTTAACGTTCCACCATTTTCCGCCATTTTACAATTTAAGTGACCGTTTTATCGCCTGCTTTTATTGTTTCTTTCCTTCTTACGTTTTTCAAAAGTCTGTAGGCTGTAAAGCAGCGTACTAAGCTGCTACAAGCCCGCCCCCTTGGGGGGGGAATCGAAATTCAATAAAGGAAAAAAGAAAAAAAAAAAAAAGCCCGAAGTTCAGTTCAAGCCGGATGCCGACCTCGTGTACTGCGACCGTTGAAGATTACGTCTTCGTCTCGGGATTGGACTGTTACTAGTGTGTTAACACGAACCTTTGTGAAAAATTAGAAGTGAACTTTTGTTTGCCTCAATTAGGAGACTTTTTCGTTATTGTTACGTTTCGTTTACATGTTCAGTAATCAACCTTGTGAACTGACATCAATAAAAATTGTGTTTGTGAAAAATTGCGAATTGTCAGTCACAAGGATTATCACCGTTTTTTATTAGTCGTTGTTCGTGTCCAGGCCGATGGCTGCTTGAAATACACTGCGCCACGGACGCAGGTCAGAGGGGACGGGGCAGCATGATGTGTACGGGTCGTCTGATAGAACGGCTCGCTCAGGTTGTATTAGGCTTATGTGCCCCGAGTGGACGCAGGAACTATGACAGTGCAAACAAATCAGTGACACGCAAATATACACTTTATTGCGATGCTGTACTTAAGTTGTAACTTCTGAAATTTTCCCGGCGTATTTCTTCTAATAATTTTCGGTCTTGCAGCCGGATCCCCTCGACATTTTGCAACAAGATTTCGGTCCAGAGACATCTGGCCATCTTCAGGTGAGCAGACAATTACTGAAGAGCTCACGTGCATTCGCGATACTGATGCCGAATCTCGCACATGTGATATGTGGTGGCGTCTTTCGGCGCATGCGTCAGGTGGTGTCACATGCGGGACAGCCTAGTCGTGTGTGCTGACCTCGACGATGGAAGTTAGAGACGATCTAATCGCTGAGTATCGAATGACGCCATCGATTCCTCTGTGAATGGATAATTTTAATTAAAGGATTCCAATTTTTATCCAGTTGAAAGCCGTTGCCACGATTTATAAGGTTATTGGCAAGATTCTCTGATTACTGAATCCCAAAAACTGGAAACTGGAGCTAAAATTTTTGTTTTATTATATTCCATTGAGTGTCCCATGGAAATAAAATGTTCTGCTACTGCTGATTTTAACGGCTGCCGAAGACAGGTGTATCTTCTGTGTTCTGTACAACGCTTCTGGACAATTCGTGTAGTTTGGCCCATAAAAGAAGCACCACTCTCACAGGGGATTTTGTAAGCGCCCGCTTTTTTTCAGTAGCAAGTCATCTTTAACGAATCGAGTCAGGGCCTAGCTCTTCGCTGGTGGACGGAAGATAACCTTGATTTTGTTTTTTCTAAGCAATCTGCCTATCATAGAAAAATCATTCCCGGCATATGGAAGGAACGCAGTTGATTTATAGTCGTCATCAGTGTCCTCAGTTCGTTGCTTCTTTTTATTATACCTCTGCATGGTCTTTCTTATTTCGCGTAAAGTGTAGTCTATTCTCTTTAAAAACATTCTCCAAGTGTTCTCATTCTGCGCGGAGGTTTTCATCGTCCGATAATACGTGTGGCCGATGTATTAAGGCACTAACAACACCGGCGGTTTGTGCGGAATGGCTCTGAGCACTATGGGACTCAACTGCTGAGGTCATTAGTCCCCTAGAACTTAGAACTAGTTAAACCTAACTAACCTAAGGACATCACAAACATCCATGCCCGAGGCAGGATGCGAACCTGGGACCGTAGCGGTCTTGCGGTTCCAGACTGCAGCGCCTTTAACCGCACGGCCACTTCGGCCTTTTGTGCGGAGTGATGGCAGCTAGACACATGGAGATATTGATTTGTGTGCGTAGGTTTTCTGTACACAGAATGTCCCAGTGACCCGTCATTCTTACGGCGTCTAGAAAGGGTAAAGTCCCATCTTTCTCAATCTCCACCGTAAACTTGATGTTCTCATGTACAGTAATGAGTTTAAGTGGTAAAGGAATTTCTCCAGTTCTTGTCTGCCATGAGGCCAAATAACAAAAGTATCATCTACATAACGCCAGAAAACCGTGGGCTTTAAAACAGCACTCAAGCGCTTTTTCCTCAAAGTCCTCCATAAAAAGATTAGCCACCACAGTGGACAAAGGGCTCCCCATGGCGACGCCGTTTGTTTGTTCAAAGAATTCGTTATTAAATAAGAAGCAGGTCAAAGAAACAGTATATCCAAACAAGGCCGACAGGTCAGCACTCAATAAGTTACCAAGAATATGTAACGAGTCCATTAAAGGCGCTTTGGTAAAAAGTGAAACCACATCAAAGCTGAATAGTAAATCCGTGCTGCTAAGCTTAACTGCCTTCAAGCGACTGACTATGTCCACAGAATTATGCATATGGTGACAACACTTACGCACATACGGCTTGATGCCAGACGTTTTGCAGTATAATAGGTCGAGGTATCACTATTACTATTAATCGTAGTGGGACACCATCCTTTTGAGTCTTAGGAAGACCATATAGCCTTGGTGGTACTGCATTGCATTGTCTCAGTCTCTTGATAACGTGTTCAGGCGGAGAACTATCCTTCAGAAGAGTAGCAGTTTCTCTTGATATATGGCTCGTTGAATGCTTTTCGTTACTTCGGTGCGTAGAATCACTTACCTCTCGTTGTAGGCTTCCCTTGTCAAAAGAACCGCGGCATTGCCCGTATCTGCTAGGAGTACGACTGTGCTAGTATCTTCTCGGAGCTGCGGAGAGCAGCTCTTTCAGCTGGCGATATGTTACTCCGTTGTGGCACGCATTTAAACAGCGTTAGGCAAGATTCTCGTCGAACTTGGTCTGAAGAGTTCACAGAGACTCTTATGGCTCCCTCAGTAGAACTGATGAAATCCATTAAAGTAGCTGAGGTAGGTCTAGGAGCGCAATTTAAATCTTTCGCAAGCACGATATCGTCGAATCGACAAAAGATCTCCCCGTGAGTTTCACCACGCATCATCCAGAAATAGCTTCTCGCGGCTTTCGTGTTGCGAGTCGGCCAAGCTTTGCACTTTGTTAGTACTGTCCCTGTGTGCCCAGCCTGCCTTGGCCCAGGGTACACCACCAATCCAGTCCCAGCTGACGGAGGAGCGTCTTACTGCAATCTTCAGATGCAAGTAAAATAAAATAAAGCCTGAAGATGACAAGATGTGTCTTGGCGGAAATGATGTTGTTGTTATGGTCTTCAGTCCAGAAACTGGCTTGATGCAGCTCTCCATGCTACTCCACCCTGTGCAAGCTTCTTTATCTCTGCAACCTACATCCTTCTGAATCTGTTTAGTGTATTCATCCCTTGGTCTCCCTCCACTATTTTTACCCTCCACGCTGCCCTCCAATACTAAATTGGTGATCCATTGATGCCTCAGGATGTGTCCTACAAAGCGATCCCTTCTTCAAGTTGTGCTACAAATTTCTTTTCTCCCCGATTCTATTCAATACCTCCTCATTAGTTATGTGATCTGCCCATCTAATCTTCAGCATTCTTCTGTAGCACCACATTTCGAAAGCTTCTATTCTCTTCTTGTCTAATCTACTTATCGTCCACGTTTCACATCCATACATGGCTACACTCCATACAAATACTTCCAGAAACGACTTCCTGACACTTAAATCTATACTCGATGTTAACAAATTTCTCTTCTTCAGAATCGCTTTCCTTGCCATTGCCAGTCGACATTTTATATCCCCTCTACTTCGACCATCATCAGTTATTTTTCTCCCCAAATAGCAAAACTCTTCTACTACTTTAAGCGTCTCATTTTCTAATCTAATTCCCTCAGCATCACCCGATTTAATTCGACTACATTCCATTATCCTCGTTTTGCTTTTGTTGATGTTCATTTTATATCCTCCTTTCAAGACACTGTCCATTCCGTTCAGCTGCTCTTCCAGGTCCTTTGATGTCTCCGACAGAATTACAATATCATCGGCGAACCTAAAAGTTTTTATGTCTTTTCCATGTATTTTAATTCCTACTCCGAATTTTTCTTTTGTTTGCTTTACTGCTTGCTCAATATACAGATTGAATAGCACCGGGGAAAGGCGGAAATATCGTGGTAGAATGTCGACGGGATCCGGCTGCACACTCCCGAAAATTATTGGAAGAAGAAATACACCGAGAAAATTTCAAAAGTTGTATCAGATACCTCTACGTGGAGGACATGGTTCAGGATACCCGCAGATTGGATAAACTGCTTGCGAAAAGAGCCTGATTAGTGTGTTCGCTTAATTTTTTATTGAAATGTAGAGACAATAATTTGATTCCAACTTTCGCCAGAAGTTGTTCACTTTATTAATAGTTGGCTGCCAAGAATATAAAACGCAATTGGTGTCTGGCCTTAGTTAGAGAACGAATTTTACATATGGTGACTTAGAAGTTGGTTCCAGCGATTTATTTTATTTATATCTGAAGATTGAAGCACGATGCTCTTCCCTTAGCTGGGACTGGACTGATGGTGTACACCGCCGCGCTCCCAGATCTTCCCTCTGCCGTACAGTACGAAAAAAAATTTGTTGATTAGCTTTTTACATTGCCTGTACGGGTGGAGTAGGTGCCGACCGCCATGGTAGGTGGAGCAGCTGAAACAGTGTGCGGTGGCGCCGTCCATGGAGCAAATCCCCCGGTGAAAGGTCGTTGCGGGGCTGGGAGCCGTAGGACGAGAGGAGGAGCAGCAAAGCTTGTTCTGCGTGTAATGTGTTACTGAATGAAGCTCAAGCTCCGACTAGCACGCGGTAGAATGTTTACGAGGAAAGTCACAAAAAAGAATTGTCTTGCTGCACTGTATTTACGCCGAGTGCGTGTTAGTTGTACCGGCTTACTCAGATGAATATTTGCTCCCCGACGTGTACGGGCCTAGCTACACGTAAATGCATACAAACTGAGATTATTGCCCTAATCATGATTACAGTCTATATACATCCAGAGTTTATCTCTGAAAGTTTACAATTCGCGTGAGCTAAATTGCCTGAATCAGTACGATAACTTTCTAGAGCGACAAAGAATATCTATGAATGCTGCGCTCTGTTGATAATCTACGTTGTCTCACAGATAAATGTTTCATGAGCACGTAATATTAAATAGGTTGAAAGAAATGTCAAACCCTGTAAATTCACTCTATATTGGTTTATTCTAGTTTATGCACACCCTATCATTGTCTTTAAGAAGTAACCTTTCTTTCAGATCGGTGGAATTAGTTACGTAAATTCAGCCAAAGGGTTTACAGTAAGATCCATATTACGCTATTTACTTTAACGCAGTTTAGGTATATTCCTCACAGTTTACACTATTCATCACTTCCTATCAGTTGAACTATTAATTGCCTATCGCATTGGGTCTAAGTTCAATCTTTCGTCGATAATAATCAAATTAAGACAATATATTCGGTTATTTTCCGAGCTTGAATTACTTCAAAGATATTTTCAAAGTGGCTGATTTACCTGTTTCAGTTTTTAATCATTTCTAGCAGATCTCAAATCTTCAAAAATGGTTCAAATGGCTCTGAGCACTATGGGACTCAACTGCTGAGGTCATTAGTCCCCTAGAACTTAGAACTAGTTAAACCTAACTAACCTAAGGACATCACACACATCCATGCCCGAGGCAGGATTCGAACCTGCGACCGTAGCGGTCTCGCGATCAAATCTTCAAAATGTGACAAACCATCTCGTATCGCCCACCAATATTGCGTACGAGCGCACAAGTTCAGTTACGACACGACAAGGCAAGCGCCAGAAGCACATTAACAATGTACAACTTTAGCATCTGTATTTCGCAGTGTCCTCAAAGAGTACTCACAAGTCACTTGTTATATTCCGTGATCTACAAGCCTACTACTTTGCGATCTACTATTATTTTATCTTGAAACTAATGGGCCGGCCGCGGTGGCCGTGCGGTTCTGGCGCTGCAGTCCGGAACCGCGAGGCTGCTACGGTCGCAGGTTCGAATCCTCCCTCGGGCATGGGGGTGTGTGATGTCCTTAGGTTAGTTAGGTTTAAGTAGTTCTAAGCTCTAGGGGACTTATGACCTAAGATGTTGAGTCCCATAGTGCTCAGAGCCATTTGAACCATTTGAAACTAATGGATTTTATTTCTTTTCTATTCTTTTTCAAAACATTAAGTTACTTTGCTACCAAGATTCTTTTCTATTTCTTTTTATATTACTTTCTTTTCAGTCTACGTGCTACTAGTCTTGCAATGTTAGTATAGAGGGACTTTGTTTTCCTTTTTATGAAATTTCGATCTTGGGCTTGAGGCTTGCATTGGGGTGTGAGGACTAGGTTTATATTTTTCATTTTTGCGTCCAAAGGGTAGCGGCGTTACAATGTTTAGCCTGTCTATCTGCTGTTTGAAAGTGCGGGCGAAGCGCTTCGCTTCTCCGTTTGATTGAGGATAAAAACGCGCACTGGTGATATAACGAATGCCTTTGGTTGCACTAAAGTCCTCAAATTCTGCCGACACGAACTGAGGTCACTAGCAAGTCTGGAAGACATTCACTGCAAAATATGGACTGCAAAGACTGAAACGTGCAACGTGTCGATGTTGAATTCATGGGAACATCAAACGAAAACTTGTTAGTTGCATCGACGACAATCAGCCAACGAATGTGCCAGTGCGGTCCAGTAAAGTCCAAATCAACGCGCTGCCAAGGTGCTTCTGGTTTTGGCACTCCAAAGAAAAGTTGAGGAGGAGCTGCCTGGTAATCCATACAAGCATGGCACTTTGCCATCGTCTGTTCTATTTAAGTGACCATGTCAAACCGAGTGCAGTGTCAGCGAGCTAATTGTTTCGTGCGGACCACGCCCCAGTGACCCTGGTGGAGCAAGCAGAGTACATGCCTCTGGAGAGCCTTTGGGATCACCACACACGATTGTTCTGATTCAGTGCATAGCAAAAAACACTTTGAAGCACTGGCAAGTCATGCCAACATGCAAAATATCGGCGGATCACCGGGCTAATGATTTGTTTCAGTGAGCGAGCCAACCCGTGCGGACGTCGCGCAAGTCGGGATCCTCTACCGTTGCCTGGGCGACCTTCCGGTCATCTAAGGGGAATTGATCCAGGGCATATAACTCCTGTTCAGCTGCGCGGGATTAGCCGAGCGGTCTAGAGCGCTGCAGACATGGACTGTGCGGCTGATCCCGGCGGAGGTTCGAGTCCTCCCTCGGGCATGGGTGTGTGCGTTTGTCCTTAGGATAATTTAGGTTAAGCAGTGTGTAAGCTTAGGGACTGATGACCTTAGCAGTTAAGTCCCATAAGATTTCACACACATTTTTTACTCCTGTTCATCGATGCGACAACACGATGCTTCCGATGTGTCAAAATTTGTATCCGATCGCGAAGATGCGAGAGCGTATCTGCTTTGGCATGCATAGATGTGGGCCTGTAAATTATCTCGTATTGATAACGTGAGAGAATAAGAGCCCATCGTGGAAATTTTGGCGCAGTGCGGTATGGAATAGGCCTGGCCATGCTGTAAAGTCACAGCATCCCTTCCATACAGGTATTGGTGAAATTTAGTCACTCCTTAAATGATTGCAAGAGTCTCCTTCTCTATCTGCGAATAAGTGGTCTGAGCCTTGTTGACAAGTTTGGAGGCGAAAGCTACTAGTCTGTCTGCACAACCAATTCTGCGTGAAAGTACCACGCCAGTACCATACGAGGATGCATCCGTGGGCAAGATAACTGGTTTGCCAGGATCGAAATGGACAAGACAACGATCGCTGAGCTTAACGTCGTTTAATTTGTGAAATACAATGTCACATTCGTCGGACCACACGAAGGCGACATTCTTGCGTCAAAGATGATGTAAGGGCTCCGCGATTTGAGGTGCACGAGGAGTGAAGCGGATGTAGTAGGTCAGATTCCCCAGTACCGATTGCAATTCAGAGAGATTTCTTGGAGTTTTGAGGTCACGAATAGCCTGCAAGTGCGACTGCGTCGGATGAACACCTTGGGAATTGATCACATGACCTAAGTACTCAATTTCAGTCTGGAAGAAAACACACTTGTTTTGGTACATTTGAGGCCTGCCTCTGACAACACTTTGAAAAGAGTACCAAAGTTACTTCGGTGCTCTTCTGCTGTGTGGCCTGATACCACAATGTCAACCAAGTAATTTGTACATGAAGACACAGATGCAGTTAACTGCTCCAGATAGCGTTGAAAGATCGCTGGTTCAGAAGAGCTACCGAAAGGCAAGAGAAAAAAATTTGTAGAGTCCCATGGGTGTGCTAATCATAAACAATTCCTATGGCTATATGTATGTTTTCGGATAGGGTCCGCCTTTAGCAAAACACAATTTTTGTTTTTTTAACCCCGACATGTTTCGTTGTTTTATTTTCCATCTGTTAAAGATAAAGAGTGTTCTTTGCTGTTTGTATACATGTAGCTATTAGTTTTTAAATCGTAATAACAGATATTTGAAAAACACATAAATTGCGATTTCATACCTTTTTACCACATGGTGTGGTTTTTTTGTGATGTGTTGTGTTTCTACAGTGACCGGTTTTTTTTTCTTTTTTTTTTTCTTCTTTTTTTTTTTTTTTTTTTTGCACAGTTTGGCATCTGCAACTACTTATACCTTAAAGTAGACAAACTGTTTAAGCCAAAATTAGGATTTGAAAACTTGTTATTTCTATGTTTGAAATTATTTAATTCTATGTGTGTGTCTATTTACATAATGTTTCACTTACGTTTTCCTTTTAATCATCTTCATCACTGTCGAACACTATATGTTGAGTGGTCACCGTCACTGTCACTTTAACTGTGTCACTGCTTTACCAGCTGTAAAAACAAACATGGCGGGCAGTGGAACAATTGAAGGTGTAAAAACAAGATGGCTGACAGTGGAACAGTTGAAGGTGTTCCTGGCGGTTGTTCTGAATCTTTTTTCCTGTGTGTGTGTGTGTGTGTGTGTGTGTGTGTGTGTGTGTGTGTGTTTGTGTTTGTGTGTAGGTGGTGGGATGATGGGGGGTGGGTGGGTGAGAGCTCTATTGGTTGGTCTTGTCTAATAATTCCTTGAGGGCAGGGAACAGAGTGCCATTGCAGAGAGCTGTGTATTCATTTATCACTTGTTTGCCTTTCACTATGGCTTTTCGTATCTGATAATTTTCTTCAATTATTAGTTTTTGTAGGGGGCTGTTGCTGCATTTGAGAATTTTCAAATCCGTACTGATGTTTGTTGGGTTATGTTTCATGTCCATGAGGTGTTCAGCAAATGTGGAATGACAGCTGTTACTTTTCAATGCTCTTCTGTGTTCTGTGTATCTGGTATTAAAGTTTCTGCTTGTCTGCCCTATATAAACTGCTTTGCAGTCCTGGCATGTTAGTTGGTAAATACCAGATGTGTTGTGTTTGTCTGTGCTTGTGTTGGTTGTCCTTAACTTTCTCTGTGTTGAGTTGTTTGTCCTGTAGGCTATTTTTACCCCTTGTTTTTTGAGTATGTTGCCTATTCTGTGGACTGCTTTGTTGTTGTAGGTGAGAGTGAACCATCTGTTTGTCATTGTGGGTGTTTCTTGTTCATGTGTGCTCATGAGTGGGTTCTGTGTGTTTGTAAGTTGATAAGGTGGCTTTTGTTTTTGCGTGTTGGGTATCCTTTTTAATTTTGTTTCATTTTATCGAATGGCTCTGAGCACTATGGGACTTAACATCGGAGGTCATCAGTCCCCTTCAGTTTATCTATAGTGTTTGTGTCATATCCATTCTCTGCTGCTATTTGTCTGATTGTCTGCAATTCATCCTTGTAGTTGTTTTCAGTGAGTGGGGTTTGTTCAGTCTGTGTAGCATATATTGAAAGCCGGCTAGTCTGTGTGTAATCGGATGATTAGAGTCTTTGTGAATGGCTGTGCTGGTGGTGGTCACTTTCCTGAATGTAGAGAATTTGGTGTTGGTTGTTAATGGATAGGGTCCGCCTTTAGCAAAACACATTTTTTGTTTTTTTAACATGTTTGGGTTAAAAAACAAAAAATGTGTTTTGCTAAAGGCGGACCCTATCCAAAAACATACATATTGTTAAAGAAAACACGGAAAAAAAGAGCTTCAACCCCAAGATGATTAATTCCTGTGACTGTTCATCTAATGGAATCTGTAGGTAGGCATCGCGCAAATCGATCCTGGAGAAGAAGCGAACCGCTCGTATGTGGACCAAAAAATGGTTCAAATGGCTCTGAGCACTATGGGACTCAACTGCTGAGGTCATTAGTCCCCTAGAACTTAGAACTAGTTAAACCTAACTAATCTAAGGACATCACAAACATCCATGCCCGAGGCAGGATTCGAACCTGCGACCGTAGCGGTCTTGCGGTTCTAGACTGCAGCGCCTTTAACCGCACGGCCACTTCGGCCGGCTGTATGTGGACCATAAGTCCATCAGGTCGCGGCAGCGGGAATGAATCAACTACTGTCTGACGATTCACTGTCACCCTAAAGTCTGCGCAGATTCTCAATTTCCCTGAAGATTTCTTCACAAAAACTAACAGCGGTGCCCACAAACTGGCTGTTGTGTCTGCAACGACGCCTTTTTCCCGCCACTGCGCAAGTTCCTTTGCAACGTGTTTACGGAGCACGTGTGGTACCGCACGAGCTCCGCAAAAGCGGGGGCTGTGGGTTGTCTTTCATCATCACATGAGCGACAAAACAATTAGCTTCACCTAAGTCCTCAGAAAATAAATCTTTGAGTTCGACACGCAACTGAGCAGACTGTCTCTACAAACGAAATAACTGCTAGCACATAGTCTACAATACGCAATCCAAACAAGTCAAACAAATCAAGGCCAAAAACATTAGCAGTGTTGAGTGAACGCAAAACCTGGAATGACACAGTCTTTTTGCAAATTTTGATACACGGAAGGGAGGCTAAAATGACGTAATACTGGAATACGCTGTCGCTTATAAGCTCTCAGAGTAGTTGTTGACTTCTGTAGCTAGGGTTTGCCAAGCAGATCGTAAGTATTGTGATTTAGCAATGGCACTGAAGCACCCGTGTCTATCTGAAACGGAATATTTTGGCCAGCAATAAAAAGGTCCACAGAAAGTTTGTTGGAGGGTTGCACCTGAAGAAACTACTGATTCTTTGCATTGCACAGTTTCACTGTTACGTTCTGCGCTAGCACCACAGCTCGGCTCAGAATGAACAACAAGCACTTGAAAGTTTGAGTTACGTGGGCGTTTGTTCTGAGTGGAAGCCTTTGTCACCTGCAAACAGCTCGAATGTGCCAGTTCTTACCACATGCAAAACAAGTCGCGTAACGGGCAGGGCACCGATCAAGTTTGTGAGACTTGAAACAGAGCGGGCAAGATTTCACGCCGGTAAATTTCCGGCCTGGTTGTTTACGTGGCGAGCTGTGGCGTGCCCGAGTGGACTGCTGTGTGTTTGCCTTGGAAGTGGGATCTTTACGTTGCCGCTCAATGGTATCTGTTGGGGCTACGGCATAGATGTTCCCTGCTTGAAAACTATCAGCAGCACTGACACACGAATCTTGAAAGGCAATAACCTGCCAAACCTGTTGAAACGTGGGGTCAGGGTATTTTAAGATTTGTTCATAGATTCTACTATTCGCCACGTTTTAAGTAACAGCGTCACGAATCGTCAAGTCACTATCGTATTTTCCGCATTCACACTATCTTGTGAGCCCCTGCAAATCTGTCACCCATTGCCTGTGCGTTTAACCTGGTTGTTTCTTGAGCCTAAAGAATTTAAATCTGGTAGTCGCCTCAGTGACCTTATCGTCGTAATGTTTGTTCAATGCTTGAATAAGCTAACTACGTAGTTCTTGCGCCGTAGGAGGGTATAACGTTGCACAAATGCGGTAAACGACGACACCAGCACCGGACAGAAAAAAACGACTGCTTCACAGGACTTTGAATTTGGTGAGCGACCAGGTGTGCTTCAAATTGTGCAAATATTCCAGTCAGTCTGCCTTTTGTTCTTCAAACTGTCGAAAAGGAGGCAGTAGCGTAGGTTATGCCGCTTGTGGCGGTGCAGTTGTTGCCATCTGCGTTTGGATGAACCGCTTCATTAGTTCCGTCAGCTGGTTCACTGACTGCATCTGTAACTGAAGAAACTGTAAAACAATAAACTGGTAACCAAGATCGCAGGAATTCTTTTTATTCCATGGTTACCGGTATCGGCGAAACTAAAGCCGCCATCATCGGATCTTAGGACACATACAGGTTACAACATCAACGCAAACAACCTATATGTGTCCCAGGATCCGATGATGGCGCTTTAGTTTCGCCAAAACCGGTAATAATGGAATAAAAAGAATTCCTGCTATCTTGGCTACCAGTTTATTGTTTTACAAGCATCTAGATCGCTCCCACATGAGCACAATGTGCTCCCTACAATATGAAGAAACTGTTTTAGATCGAGCGGTGGTGCCGCAGGCGGATGCGGTTGTGGCGTCGCTAATTGTGAGGCAGGGAAATGAGTGGTTTGGAACGGTGGGTTTGACATGGTAAACAAATGCTAATACAAACACACAAGAAATCCTAAAGCTAACTTATGAACCATGGCAGCGTAGCAACTAAATAGCAAAAACGAAGAGCACCAATCTGTAACAGAATTTTTTCACAAACACGAAAAGTTACTCAACAAGCAAGCAACGAATAGTAAAGTAACACAGTGAAACATGCAGAGCAGTGAGTTCGGTATTCTTGTCGTCAGATGATGTGTACGGATCGTCTAGTAGAACGGCTCGAACCTGTCGTATTAGGTAAAGGTGTTCCCAGGTGGACGGAGGAACTGTGACAGTGCAAGCAAATTAGCGACACTCAAATATACACTTGATTGAGGTTCTAGGTGCTTCAGTCTGGAACCGCGCTGCTGCTACGGTCCCAGGTTCGAATCCTGCCAAGGGCATGGATGTGTGTGATGTCCTTAGGTTAGTTAGGTTTACGTAGTTCTAAGTCTAGGGGACTGATGACCTCAGCTGTTCCATAGTGCTTAGAGTCATTGAACTTGATTGAGCTGCGATAATTTACTTAAGTTGTACAGCAATTCGTTGGATGTTCTTATGGACAGATACAAATAAGCAGTGGTCTGTCAAGGTGTGTGTTACTGAGTACATTGTCAACAAGACTATGTCTGTCCTGGGCGCCACACTGTCAATCACTGTAATAAAGGCTTAAGGCGGTTCCGCTTGTAGACTGAGTCTCGCCGGCTGATCTCCACTACGAAGTGTAGCTACGAACAGCAGCCACGGAACTCCGTACTGGAACTGTCGTAGACCAACGCCGAACATGAACCCATTGCACACTGTGGCCGCCACTTATCGTAACGCGGAAGTCCATCTCACTGGCGATGGCGCGGAGGTTGCTCATTGGGCCGCGCTTGTGTCTGGCGGCGAACTTCAAAGCGCCGTCCGTGGCGCCACAAAGTGCCAGCTCCGGTTGTGTCCAGTGGCGAGGACACAACACAGCACTGTGTTCGGGGACTACATGAACCTGCAATCCCTTCGTGCTCGACGCCTTCCCCCGTGGGGATGGCATCTTCCACCAGGATATTGTCCGTGTCACAAGGCCAGGATCGAGCTACAATGGGTCTAGAAACACGACTACAACTCACTTTGATGTCTTGGACACCAAATTCGTTTGATCTGAAAGCGATGGAACACATCTGGGGCGTTCTCTTGAGTTAGCTCCGGGCTCACAAGCAACTTGCGCGTAATTTAAGAGACCGCCGTGATCTGTGCAAAGACACTTGGTGTCACATCTCTCCATAAACCTACCAAGCAGTTGTCTAAACCGTGCACACAGAATGGCAGCTGTACTGCGTTCAAAAGATCGATCAAAATAGGATAGCATGGTTATTTCTAAAACGTTACTTTCTTATCAGTGATAAGTGGGATATCATGTTACACATCCGGTATCAGGTTGCATACTTGGTCTCCTTCTTCGCCGGCCGTGGTGCTCGAGCGGTTCTAGGCGCCCAGTCCGGAACCGCGCGACTGCTACGGTCGCAGGTTCGAATCCTGCCTCGGGCATGGATGTGTGTGGTGTCCTTAGGTTAGTTAGGTTTAAGTAGTCCTAAGTTCTAGCGGACTGATGACCACAGCTGTTAAGTCCCATAGTGCTCAGAGCCTCTCTCCCGGGGAACCACTGGGAACTACTCAAAACCACCCAGGGGTTACAACCAGGCAATTGTGTTACTTATAATCACGATCATGATGTAACCCATCATGTGACGTGAAAATGGTGGTACCCCTCTTAGCCAATGAGGATGGTGCATCCGCTCCTCCTCCACCTTACCACCTTTTATAACTGGGCAATTCGAGTGGGAGGGATTGCACACGAGCCGTACAGAGTAGGGAGAGGATGTGTCTATTTGTAAATAACAAATTACGTGATACCTGCAGAGACTACACCCAGGCAGATATGAAAGTACTCTCATTTTTCTATATGTTTCACCTACTTTCCTGGAATATAACACGGGGAACTTTGGACCTGGATAGCATAGGGTGACGAGATTGTGCCTATTTGTTTACAACAAATTACGACACTCCAGATCAATTTGTTAAATAGCAGTTTAGTATTACATGGCACTTCCAGAGACCTCATCTAGGCACATACGTAAGTACCCTCAGTTTTAAATATTTTTTCGTATTTCCTCAATTTTACGTATTTTTCACCATTTTCGTATTGTCCACAATTTTGTGTGCTTTTTCGAGTTATGAAAGACTGCTCCAGACGTCACGTCGACTACATGATGCTCAAAGTCAATCACAGCGCATAAATAGATATTAGTGGCAGTGAGGCACACATCCCCAACTCCATCTTTTATAACTGGGACACTCTGGAGCTGTACACCATAGAGATTGACGGAGGCTGTTTGTTAATAACAAATTACGTCTCTCGATGTCTATTTGTTAACAATAACTTAATTTTTCGAGGTACCAGCAAAGGCCTCAACCAGACAGATACGTAATTACTCTAATTTTTGTGTATTTTTTCCATATTTTCCACAATTTTACTCACTGTATTCTGTTACACTAGTTATGTGTGTCAACATCGCGACGTGTCGTATCATGACGTCACGTTCTGACGCCACGATGTAACGTCACGACGACTCATCGTGTCGAGTCGACATCACATAGTTACCTTTGGTCCCAATTTACGTATCGATGCCAAGCCACCAATCCATTACTAGCGTGTGACGTCATAGCGATAGAAACGAACACGTTGGTAAAAATAGTGCCGTTATAGATAATTCTGAGAACAAGACTTATGTGGAAATATGAAACAAAGTCAAGTACAAATACACACGCTCTCTCCCCCCCCCCCCCCCCCCACTCTCCACGGTATTCGCTGGTACGGTATGGAAGTCCGCGTACGACCATCGCCGCCAAGTCATGAATGGCAGAGGTCCACATGTCTTCCTTACATTACGCCAGACCAAGTCCCCGGGAATGGTAGAGAAATTACAATAATGTATTTGTAATCACTATCAACCAATTAGCTGGCATAAATGAGGCTCTGCCGGCTCCCAACAGATCGAAACCTATCTTAATTCGCCGATGCCTTTGCAGATAAACGCTGCAAAGAGTTCCCCTTCTCCACCCCCTTTCCACCATCCTTTTCTCACACTGGAACACTGCCTAGACAAACCTACCGTTAACTCCTAGACACCTACATGCTCACAAAAGGAAATCTGTGGACTCCTCTGAGGAAAAATGTTGCTAACAGTTTAAACGCCAGGCACATATCTCCCCACCACCCTTTCTCTCTGGACCAATCAGGAACGTACTCTCCCTCCTCCTTCCAACCATCACGCTTTTGAAATAGCGTGGGTGACTCCATTTCCGGTAAGGCAACACTTTCAGGTGCAATGAAAGATTCGAAAGTGGGATTAAAATTCAGGTTGAAAATATATCAATGGTAAGATTCGCTAATGACATTGCTGTCCTCCATGAGGGAGAAGAGTAACTACAGGAACTGTTGAATGGAATGCACGGCCTAATGAGTACAGAATACAGATTGAGAGTAAACTGAAGAAAGACGCAAGTATTTAGGAGTAGCAGAAATAAGAATTGCGAGAAACTTAACATCAGAATCAGTGTTCATGAAGTAGGTGAAGTTAAGGAATTCTGTTACATTGGCAGCAAAATAATTCATGACGGACGAAGCATGGAGGACATAAAAAGCAGTGTAGCAAGGAGCTTTTCTGACCAAAACAAGTCTACTAGTATCAAACACAGGTCTTAATTTGAGGAAGAAATTTCTGAGAATGTGTGTTTGGAGCACATCATTGTATGACAGTGAATCATGGACTGGGAGAAACCAGAAACAGATGAGAATCGAAGAATTTGAGACGTGGTGCTATAGAAGAATGTTGAAAATTGGGTGGATTCGTAAGATAGGAAATGGAGGAGGTTCTCTGCAGAATCGACATATGGAAAACATTGACGAGAGGAAGGGACATGATGATAGGACATGTGTTAAGACATCAGGGAATAACTTCTATGGTACTAGATGAAGCTGTAGAGAATAAAAACTGTAGAGGACGACAGAGAATACATCCAACAAGTAATTGAGGACGTAGGGTGCATATGCTACTCTGAAATGAAAAGCTTGACACAGGAAAGAAATTCGCGGAGGGCTAGATCAAACCAGCTGGAAGACGATGACAAAAAAATTGCAACACCAAGAAGAAGTTGTGCGACTTAAACGAAAGATGGTAGGCGTGTTTCTTTATCTGAAAGATGATGTCTATTCAAATTTGCGTCAGTCGCATAAAAGGGGCGCCAGTAGAGCCACTGTGAGGAAGCAAATCAGGTTTGCTTTAAATTCACGCAGTAACGGTCGTGTGCGTTAGTTACCATTCAGATTGGACGGTGGTAAATTGGTGTCAGTCAAGACTGCTTTTAAGGTGTCAAAGACGCCATTATTAACACCTCAGTGAGTTTCAACGAGGTCGTGTAATAGGGCTACGAGAAGCTGGATGTTTCTTCCGCGACACCGCAGAAAGTGTTGGCAGGAATGTAGCCCCTGTACATGCTTGGTGGCAGTGGTGTTCACGTAAGAAGACCTGGCTCCGGACGGCCGCGTGGCACTACCTAGAGGAAGAACATCGTGTTCGGCATATGTCTCTGGCGCATCGTGCTGCAGCAGCAATTTGAGCAGCAGCTGGCACTACAGTGACTCAATCGACTGATACAAATCGGTTACTTCAAGGACAGCTCCGAGCAACACGCCCTTTAGCGTGCATTCCACTGACCCAAAACCACCGCCACCTGCGACTTCAGCGGTGTCAAGCGGGAGTTCGTTGGAGGGCAAGTTGGACGTCTGTTACCTTTTCTGATGGAAAGTGGTTCTGCCTCGGTGCCAGTGATGTCCGTGTGTTGGTTATAAGGAGGACAGCTCAGGGCCTGCAACGAACCTATTTGCGTCTTTGATGCACTGGACCTACACCTCGAGTTATGGCATTGTGTGCCACTTCGTTTGAGAGCAGGAACACACTTGCGGTTACCCCACGCATTCGGACTGTAAGCTTGTACGTCAACCTGGTGATTCGACATATTGCGCTGCCATTCATGAACAGCGTTCTACATGGTGTTTTCCAACAGGATAGTGCTCTCCCACATCTCGCTGTTGTAACCCGCCATGTTCTATAGAGTGTCAACATGTTGCCTTGGCCTGATTGATTACTAGATCTGTCTCGAATCGAGTACATACGGGACATCATAGGACGACAACTCCCGTATCATCCAGAAACAGCATTAACCGTCCCTGTATTGACCGACCAAGTGCAACAGGCATGGAACTCCGTCCCACAGACTGACGTTCGGCAGATTTGCATGCTTTAATTCAGCGTTCTGATGGTTACATCGGCTATTAATGTACCAGCATTTCACGTTGGCAATGGGCTGTCTCGCGCTTGCATTAACCTGTGATCTTGCAATGTGTAAGTGGATTGTTTAGGTTTTTATGTTGGTAACGCCTCGTAGCGCTCTGTATGAGAATCACTGACTGTGCTGTGTGCAGTCTGTGGCTGGTTGGCATTGTTGGAATATTCGCTATTGTAGTGTTGGGCAGTTGGATGTGAACAGCGCGTAGCGTTGTGCAGTTGGACGTGAGCCCCCAGCAGTGGTGGATGTGGAGAGAGAGATGCCAGAGTTTTGAGCGGTTGCTATAAGCGGACGATCTGGACGCTTGTCCACCAGAAAAAGGAAATTTGTAAAGATGGAGGTCATGAATTGATATATATATATATATATATATATATATATATATATATATATATATATATATATATATATATATATATATATATATATATGAGATGACTTTTGTACATTATTGAGGTAAATACAGTGTTTGTTCTCTATTAAAATCTTTCATTTGCTAACTATGCCTATCAGTAGTTAATGCCTTCAGTAGTTAGAATCTTTTATTTAGCTGGCAGTATTGGCGCTCGCTGTATTGCAGTAGTTCGAGTAACGAAGATTTTTGTGAGGTAAGTGATTCGTGAAAGGTATAGGTTATTGTTAATCAGGGCCATTCTTTTGTAGGGATTATTGAAAGTCAGATTGCGTTGCGCTAAAATTATTGTGTGTCAGTTTAGTGATGATCATAATAAGTAAAGAGAGAAATGTCTGATCTGTTCAGTTTTGCTCGGCTGTTTGAAAATCAAACAACGTAAGAGATTTTCCAGCACTGTCATTTTTAAATTTTTCTGAGGGGACGTTTCAAATGTTAATAACTTAAATATGTTACCTAGGAAAATGTATTCTCAAAATTTCATTACTCTACGTTCATTATTTTTTTGTGTTGCGATTTTTTTCCATCCAATGTATATATAAGTTGTAATCAATGCATAGTTGCTAATTTGGCACTCCTTTTTTCACTGTTATATGTTACTATAGCGAATGATTGATCAGCACTTCCAGCTTCAAACGGCGCAATGCCGATGCTGGCCGGTGAACGCAACCCTCTTAAAAATAATTCGGGGCTTGCAGCGCGTGCTAGTGAACGCGCCTTTACGTGGTGAAGTAAGCTGCATTGCGGACCCCTTCCATGCAGACTACACGCGCCGCGTTGTTGTAATGCAAGCGGCCTGCTAGTTACAATATTAGGCGAGAGCTTGAAACGAGCCAAGTCCAGACACACTAAGTACCCATCATTACGCTGAACAATTACGTGCGTACGCTGTGCTGAATAGGGAAGTGGGACTAAACGAGGACGTGAGGGTGGACGAGTTTTATGTCATCCGAACGTGTTATTTCACTTTGCGGAGCTTTCCAAGCTCGAAGGGCACAATTAGAAACTTGAGATTTTTCCAGCGTGGAAAGGAATGTGGCCAATGTGATGCATGGTCGACTTTGCATCACAAGCAGCACTTGAGATTACGTCGCTGCAGTTGAAGTCCGTATCTGGTGTTTTTCATGTTATAATTTATGTACTTGGTATATATGCTGCTTCACAGAACACGCATATTGAAGGGCTTACCAAATGTATGGTATGACCTGTTACAATAAATTGATTGGCAACGACACATCGATGGTTTTTCGTATTTGGTGCTTTTTCGTGCATGTGAAGAAAGTATGCCGTGTCAAAACATCTTCGCACTGATCATTTATTAGAAACGTGCCTATTTGCTACGACTTGTTAAACCAAATTGTTTCTAAAAGTTTTGGGCTTTCCCTCTTAATTTAATAGACGAATGGATTGTAATATTCGATATTGTGTATAAAAAAGAGCTCTCTCCGGTAAGGGGTGAGTGTGTTCTATTTTGCGAAGTTGCTAGGGAACATGGACGAATAAATTATTGTTTACGCCACTGGCTGGCTGATTCCCTCGCAGTTCAGGACAACAAGGGTAGTACATGAACAAGTGAACAAATCTGTATTTTAGTAGACGCAGTGAAAAGGGAACAACGTTTGTGTAACGTTAAAAGTAGCAACTACCACAATAAACATTGTCGAGCCGAGGCGCTTTACCACGTACTTGAGAAAGAAAAATAATTTAGGGAGAAGGTAATGACTCCAAACGAATTAGAGAGCAAATTTTTAAATATGCATAAGATGCTTAAGTTTGAAAGATGTAACCGATAACTGCCGCTGGATAGCGCTGCGATCGCAAATCACGTTGAGGAGCACGTTACGTTCTGTTTGATGTACCAGCTCGTTTCTGAGCGTGCACCAACCCCACTGGAAATTACATTTAGTGTACTTCCCATTGAGAAACTCGTCCCATGCGAGAACGGCGTAACTCTACCATCATCAACAGTCATTTAACATCAACTGCTAAAAAAAGGCCTCCACTAAACTTTTCTGGCGATACGCAACCACACTGCCTATACATGCCTGTCACCTACCCATTGGACATTAGGCCGTCGGATCGGTCTGTTCTTGTTCCATGGATTCCACCAAAGAACTTCCTTGGCAGATCTTTGGAGTTCTGCAGGAGTTGTAATACTGGTATCAGCCGCACATGTGTCACTCCTGCCGGCCGCCGTGACCGAGCGGTTCTAGGCGCTTCAGTCCGGAACCGCGCTGCTGCTACGGTCGCAGATTCGAATCCTGTCTCGAGCATGGATGTGTGTGATGTCCTTAGTTTAGTTAGGTTTAAGTAGTTCTAAGTCTAGAGGACTGATGACCTCAGATGTGAAGTCCCATAATGCTTAGAGCCATTTGAACTATTTGTCACTCCACCACTGACGTCATTCGCGGCAGTGAAGTGGTGTGTGTGTGTGTGTGCCAGTCGGCTGAATGGAATCAGCGCAATAAGATGGGTCGACCTGGAGCTGAGACAGGACCTGTCGCAGTGGTCGTCATCTATCTTTGTTCAAGAGCCAATAGTGACATTGTGTGGCGGCCCCTGAGGCTGCACATGTACCAGGCTTATTGTTATCTGATAACCTATATAGTGTGTTATGAGTCCTCAGTAGACTAGCCACAGTAAGGGCGTGATAAGTTAGCCATCGGTCCCCAAGTACTGATTGTTAAAAGTCGACACCATTCAAAACACTTCGTGTCGAGTGTTTTGTTGCAGATCTGTACCAACGTCAGCGACTCCAAAGTTGTGATACTGTAAAGGTCTGACGAAGTGTTGTGTTGTCCGGGTGGGTTGATGATTAACTGATAAATAACAGTAATTATATTTGAACGCATTGTGTAATAAGAGGCACAATCACCAATGTCTACTAAATGTGTTGAATGTCGTTTTTCTTCTAATCGTTACATTGTATTACAACAGCGTAATTTAATTTTATGTTTCTTGCTGCGATTATAGGGTGATGTGACGATATTACAAAACTTTCATGAATGATGGACAACAGTAAATGTGTCAATGTGAGGTTAGAGGCCATGGTCCGGAAACGACCGAGTCGAAAGTTATAAGCGAAAATCGTTCTAATATCTCTGAGAGTGGAATACATACCGTGTGTTTCAGAAATAACTACAGAATTTTTGTGGCATGATAGGTTGGATACAGACACATTTTAAGTGTACCAACATGAGTCGCTGACGCATATTTACGACGTAGGCGACCTCAAAGAGTCATCGGTCCGACTGGTGGTGAGATAACGGCGGTACGTGTTCGTAAGTTTGTATGTCTAGCGTCATTTGTTTCCATTGGTATCCGTGCCCTAACGAGGAAATTGTACTATTTCCCTTTGTCGTCATTCGGTGCCGTGTACCTGAAGTGAGATGTCGTTTGTATGCTTCGCTTCCACCTCAACGTAATTCGTAGTGAAGTGTTGTACCAAAGGGAAGGTAGTATGTTATGGAACAATGGTGTGCACTTGCAAGTGCGAAAAGATTGTTTATTCTGTTTATCATGTGTAGGACATGGAACGTTTCACGTGGAATGCACTTCCAGACGTATACTTGGCCTTTGGTGCTGTAGGAACTATGGAAGGAGCATGGCATCTGTACGCAGAACGTTATCCAAACAGACGAATATCAGATCAGAGAACATTTGCTGCTGTGGATCGTTGTCTCCGTGAAAGGAGCACATTACACGGAGATTTCAATGCTCGAGGTCGAGCGCGGACTGTGCGGCAATCCTGGTTTCGAGGAACGAGTACTACAGATGTTCGACAGCAATCCTCCAGATAGCGTACGTTCCGCTGCTCATACTCTAAATAAATGCTAGTTCTAGCAGTGTTTAGAGAACTCTGCGTGATGAATATCTTCATCCTTATAACTTGTGTAAGGTACAGGACCTTCTAAAAATTGATTTTCCAATTCGGAACGACTTTGCTGTGTGGTTCTTGCAGGAAAGAATGCTAATTCCCGACTTGGCAAACATCGTTCTGTGGACTGATGAATCGACTTTCATCTATGAAGGACTGTTCAACAGTCGCTACTCCCATATACGGTCTCGTGAAAATCCTCGAAGTACGGTTGTCCATCATTTTCAGGAAAGATTTTCAGTTAATGTTTGGGCTGTAATCATTCACAACCAAGTAGTGGGAGCCTTACATTCATCCACAGCGTCTAACTGGTCGCGTTTACCGCGCATTTCTCCAGTACATACTTCCCTCGAAGATTCGCCGCTTCAAACCAGAAGACAAATGTTCTTCCAGCATGATGGAGCACCTCCCCATTTCACAAATCAAATGAGAAGATTCTTGGACAGACAATACCCTGGACGCTGGACTGGACTTAATGGACCTGATCACAGGCCTGCAAGATGTCCAGATCTCACACCACTTGATTTTTGTCTTTGGAGACAAGTGAAGACTCATATGTATCAGACTCCTGTAAGCTCTGTGGAAGAACTCGTAGCTCGAATTGATGTTGCTGCAGAAGACGTCCGAGATCAAGCCAATAAAACGTTATCCAACGTCCACCGTTCCGTGGTTCGACGGCTTGAGTTATGCCACACTTTATTTACTGCAGTAATCACAATGTACAGTGATGTTTCCTCCAGGCAAAGCGAATGCGCTTTGGCGCTGTCTCGCGCACTAACTATGAGTCAGAGACTCCATGATCGCATAATTTAAATGATTGCATCCACTCAGCCTATCATCCCACAAAAGTTCTGTACTTATTTCTGACACACCCGCTATACCGGTGTTGTTGGTGCTAATATTGGAGGATAGTCAACTTTCAGAGGTGGTAGCATGGACCAAAATGAGAAAAAATGTCTAATAAACATAGGCAGGCTCAAAAACGCATAGCGTAAGAGCTATGAGCACTTGTTAATTGTCGCTACCGTGAAATACCGGGTGATCAAAAAGTCAGTATAAATTTGAAAACTTAACAAACCACGGAATAATGTAGATAGAGGGATAAAAATTGACACACATGCTTGGAACGACGTGGGGTTTTATTAGAACCAAAAAAAGAAAACACAGTATTGCTAGACGCGTGAAAGATCTCTTGCGCGCATCGTTTGCTAATGTTATGCTAATTATTGCTATTCTGATCAGATGAAGCGCCATCTGTCGGACATTTGTGAACGTTTGTATTTTGTTGGTTCTAATAAAACTCCATGTCATTCCAAGCATGTGTGTCAATTTGTACCTATCTACATTATTCCGTGATTTATTCAGTTTTCAAATTTATACTGACTTTTTGATCACCCGGTACATCTCCTCTACTGAACAAGTGGCCATAGCTCTTAAGGCATACACGCATACTGTACCTCCCATACCTAAAATTGACACGTTTACCCCTCTCCATCATCCTTGAAAGTTTGTTCTAACATCTTCACGGAAACACCCTGCATGGACCGCATTCGAAGATGTTTAATGTGTAGCCGCGAATCCCTGTCACTTCCGTTTGAAATTTATACCGTAGCAGCTGATCGGTGCCAGTCTCACACCCCTTTGAGTTTTCTATATTGAAAGACAAACAATAAAACATTTTCGCTCTCACAACCTCTAACCCCGCAGTGGCTGCGCTACTTTCCACTATGACCTTGAGGTAAGTGGCCGAATTCACCAACTTTAACTACAATTAAGCACATCTTAAAACACACTGAGGTGGCAAAAGTCATGGGATAGCAATACGTATACACCTAGATAGCGGCAGTATCGGGTACACATGATATAAAAGGGCAGTGCATTGGTGGAGCTATCATTTGTACACGGATGATTCAAGTGAAAAGATTTGTGGTCGCACGAAGAAGTGACAGACTTTGAATGCTGAATGGTAGTTGGAGCTAGACGCATGGGACATTCCATTTGGGAGCTGTTAGGGAGTTCAGTATTCTAAGATCCACTGTGTCAAAAGCGTGCCGAGAATACCAAATTTCAGGCATTGCTTCTCACCACGGACAACGCAGTGACTGACGACATTCACTTAACGACCGAGAGCACCGGCGTTTATGTAGCGTTGTCAGTGCTAAGAGACAAGCAACACCGCGGGAAATAACAGCAAAAATCAATGTGGGACGCACGACGAACGTATCCGTTACGACAGGGCAGCGAAATTTGTCGTTAATGGGCTATGGCAACAGACGACCGAAGCGATTACCTTTGCTAACAGGACAACTGGGAAACCAGGGCCTCGTCAATTGAGACCCGATTTTAGTTGGTAAGAGCTGATGGTAGGTAGGGTTAGACTGTGGCGCAGAGCCCACGAAGCCATGGACTCCAGATATCAAAAAGGAACTGTGCAAGCTGGTGGTGGTTCCATAATGTGGAATGGACTGAGTCGTCTGGACATTCGGCTACCTGGAGACCATTTGCAGCCATTCGTGGACTTCATGTTCCCAAAAAACGATTGAATTTTTATTCATGAGAACTGTTCGCGACTGGTTTGCAGAACATTCTGTACAGCTGGAGCAAATGGTTTGGCCATCCAGATCACTCGACATGACAAAAAACGATTGAATTTTTATTCATGAGAATGTGCCATGTCACCGGGTCACAATTGTTCGCGACTGGTTTGCAGAACATTCTGTACAGCTGGAGCAAATAGTTTGGCCACCCAGATCACTCGACATGAATCCCATCGACCATTTGTGGAGCATAAGCGAGAGATCAGTTCGTGCACAAGATCCTGCACCAGTAAAATTTTCGCAATTATGTACGGCTATAGAGGCAGCATGGCTTAATATTTCTGCACGGGATTTCCAACGACTTGTCGAGTTGCTGTGCTACGCCGGGCAAAAGAAAGTTCGACCCGATATTAGCAGGTATTCCACGACTTGCTGCCTGTGTACTCGCAAGTATTTTTGTCACTGAGCAGGAAAACTGCAGTCTTAGGAGGTCCTGTGACTGTCGCGAGTTAATGCGCGACAACAGTTATTGCAGTAAGCTACATTGCAGTACAGCCTGCAGTATTGGAGCCGGAGGCTGTGAAGGAGACATGTTGTGTCCTAGCAATGAGTCATGTGCACCTGTTGCTATTGCAGCGTGTGAACGCGAAAGGATGTTACTTAACAGGAGCTTATATTCATGCCACCTATGAATCTAAATAAACTATAGTAAATGTTATTCATTCTTTTTCAAAATCGGCACACTAGTTTTTGTTATTCAGGAGAAGATTGTATAAAAATGTCAACTCTGTAACCATCATAGTTAAGGAGATAGAGAAAATTACTTAAAAAGTAAAAAACCGACACTTAGGGAATTAAATTCAGTTACAAACTATAACAGTTTACCTTTTGTTGTCATTTGAAAACACAACCAGAACTCTCAAAGGGCAGAATTATTTAATTAAGATTTAATTTAAAAAACTTAAACCACTTTACATTTTCGTAATATAAAAATCAGACAAAATTATTATTTGTATCTAATATTGTTGTGGGAGTAAATGAGAGTGAGTGAGAGTGTGTATGTGGGACATACGTTAAATTTCAAGATTAAATTTATGTAATACTTTATGTAATCATAGCATAGGCTCTGAGCACTATGGGACTTAACATCTATGGTCATCAGTCCCCTAGAACTTAGAACTACTTAAACCTAATTAACCTAAGGACAGCACACAACACCCAGTCATCACGAGGCAGAGAAAATCCCTGACCCCGCCGGGAATCGAACCCGGGAACCCGGGCGTGGGAAGCGAGAACGCTACCGCACGACCACAAGCTTCGGACTATCACAGCATAGGAAAGATGTTTGTGCCCACTTCGCTGATGACGTATGTCCAAGTATAGTTGCTTTTGTAAGGAGGCAGCCAGAATAACAGTTGAAAGTAAAATCATATTCTAAATTTATTCCAAGATTAATTTTTTTTTTCTTTTGGCTTTTATTAAATCTTATATTATTATTTGCATGTTGGAATGGCATAAATGCATCTACCACAGGACAGGACAGTTTTGGCGCGAGAATGACCTCGAACAATTCTTCTGATTGGCCAGCCAAAATGATCGGCCAATCAGATATATATCTGATATAGATAGATATCCTCTCGATCATCTCGAACAATTCTTCTGATTGGCCCGCCAAAATGACCGACCAATCATATACATATATATATATGCTTGTCATGTATTGGACGTACAGGTAATGTTGAACGTTTCAGTCTTCATTATGTTTAAAATGAAGAAGTAATTGGTTTCTCGCGTCCATATTGTGTTGCCGTGAAAGCAGTTGCATTTACGGACAGTTTGGTGAAAATTGGAAGTTTTGGAATTGTTTTGTTGGAAAGATAACTGCGTGTGAACTTTTCGTCTGTGTGTAAATTCCGCGCGGCATGTTTTGTGTTCGTATGTGGAATATTTGGCGAGCAGTTTCTTTTAAAGAAACCAACGGAAAAGGACCGAATGTGAAACTCACTATTGGTAGTGGAACTTTGACTGTAAGATCGTGTAATTATTTGGGTCGGACTTACGTAAAATTCTGGCTGCTTTGTGTGTGACCTGGACTGCATGAACTGTGAACAGTAGTTTTGTTTCTTACGTACATGCGGACTTGATGGCGGGGTTTTTTCATTTGAGCTAAAGGAAATAAAAAGACTTGTATTAGAGTTTCGACATAAGTAATGAAGCAACCACCTTACGCCCGAAAATTATTACAAGATATTTACAAGATAGCTGGCTACTAGAGTTATGCGGACTTTGCAATGTAAGTATAGGCGTCGTATTATCAACGCTGCTTTTTCCACGCTCTAATAGTACCTACGTTTGCAGAGAAACAGGATGGTGAACTGACGCCGTACTGAGGTAGGTGGAACTTTTGTACTGAACAATACGACGAACGAATAAAACTTTTTAATAGCTCCGCCCCGCCGCAGTCCTTAACGTGAGTTGACGTTCCAGGATTCCGCTGTTAGTAGCTAGATGTACATTACTATATAAAATATGGCCAAGAACTGCGGGCCGCACAGGTGTTTCATTCGGGCCGCATAGGGCCCGCGGGCCGCAGTTTGGCGACCACTGGTCTATCACGTTTGGACGCATTGTGAATGAAGTTTGGCTTGTATATCAGTGCACTGCCAAAAGTGTCTATAAGGAATGGTGCACCACGTGCAGCCATGAAACACGGCGTCAGAACATTGGTCATAACAAGATCCTCGGCGGCAGGGATGAGAGACGAGCATTACGCCTTGACAGTGTCAACAGTTTTCAAAAGCGACAGGAATATCTGCTGTCGGTGAATCCAGGTTCATTTCAACCAGTTTCCGAGCGAACACTGCAAAAAGAACTGCATGCAATACACATTTGGAGCCGGGTACAGCGGTAAAGGCCATTTCTGACTGGCACACGAAGTTACACATCTTCAATGGGCCAAACAACACAAAAACCGAATAGCAGGTGGCTGAAAGAGTGGTCCGACAACTCTCCATTTTGCCTGTTTTCTAATTATACAAGGCGTCGATAGCACGATCGGTCCAGTACGGCAGTGTATGGAGTGTGTAGCTCAGGTACCAGATGGTTCTGTGATGTTTTCGGTGTGTTTTTCCGTACCAAGACTCGGGCCCTCTCATTTAGGTTACTGTGTACATAAACCAGAGTTATACACTGAAGAGCCAAAGAAAGCAGTACACCTGCCTTATATCATGCAGGGCCGCTGCGAGCACGCAGAAGTGCCTCAACGCGACCTTACATGGACTCGACTAATGTATGAAGTAATGCTGGAGGGAATTGACACCATGAATCCTGCAGGGCTGTCCATAAATCCGTAAGAGTACGAGGGGGGTGGAGATCTCTTCTGAACAGCACGTTGCAAGGGATCCCAGACATGTTCAATAATGTTCACATCTGGGGAGTTTGGTGGCCAGCGGAAGTGTTTAATCTCGGTAGAGTGTTCCTGGAGCCACTCTGTAGCAATTCTTGACGTGTGAAGTGTCGCATTGTCCTGCTGGAATTGACCAAGTCCGTCGGAATGCACAATGGACATGAATGGATGCAGGTGAGCAGACAGGATGCTTACGTACGTGTCCCCTGTCAGAGTCGTATCTAGACATATATCTCTCCAACTACACACGCTCCACACCATTACAGAGCCTCCACTAGCTTGAACAGTCCCCTGCCGACATGCAGGGTCCATGGATTCATGAGGTTGTCCCCATGACCGTACACATCCATTCACTATGTAACGAGACTCGTCCGACCAGGCAACATGTTTCCAGTCATCAACAGTCCAATGTCCCAGGCGAGGCGTAAAGTTTTTTGTTGTGCAGTCATCAAGGGTACACGAGTGGACCTTCGGCTCCGAAAGGCCATGTCGATGATGTTTCGTTGAATGGTTCGCGCGCTGACACTCGCTGATGGTCCAGCACTGAAATCTGCAGCAATTTGCGGAAGAGTTGCACTTCTGTCACGCTAAACGAATCTCTTCAGTCGTCGTAGATCCCGTTCTTGCAGGATCTTTTTCCGGTCGCGGCGGTGTCGGTACACTGGTGAAATGGTCGTATGGGAAAATGCCCACTTCATCGCTACATCGGAAATGCTGTGTCCCGTCGTTCGTGCGCCGACTATAGCACCACGATCAAACTCACTTAAATCTTGATAACCCGCCATTCTAGCAGCAGTAACCGATCTAACAACTGCGCCAGACACTTGTCTCCCATAAGCGTTGCCGACCGCATCGCCGTATTCTGCCTATTTATAAATCTCTTTATTTGAATACGTACGCCTATACCAGTTTCTTTGGCACTTCAGTGTATGATGCGTCGTGTCTGTTCTTTCGGACATGTTCGAAAGAACAGACACCGTGCATTCATAACAGTGAATCCACTATCTTCAATGCGGATGCAGAATTACTTTCGACCTCCTACAGGAATCTCAAAAGAAGCGAGCATGGCGAACATGGACAAGGACCGCGCATAGTTGGTGGTGGGTGGGAGTGTGGTTTGGCGGAGAGGCGCGCCGAGATAGTCCATTTCGATCCAGGTGGCGCAGTGGTTAACTCATTAACTCAACTACCTAGTAAGCAGGAGATTCCAGGTTCGAATCCCTGTCCGACACACATTTTCACTCGTTGTTGCTGATTCAGCATAAAGGCCCGATGCAGCTGACATGAATAGTCCCTTCCCTTTCCCTTCTCCCCACTCGACTTTCAATTTACATAACATAAACCCGAGTGTTTACTTCAACATTCTCTGTAACCAAATGTCGCCTTTTCCTGTATATGTCCATGATAAGTATGCTGTGGACACTGCTACCTTCCAACATAACAGCCATGTTCACAAAGCTGTACACACATGTGCCTAGTTTGACGATCACTCAGGCACCATACAGAACTTCTAGTGAGTTTCTAAATCACACAAAAGAAGTATTTTGAACAGTGGGTCAAACGCAGCAATCAACATTCCATTAATTTGGTATCTCTGCGGGATCTAGCCAGCAATGAAAGGTTTCATCAGAATTGGGAATACGTGAAAAAAGCCTGTGGACTGTCTCTCTCGCAGAAATGAAGCCATTATTAAGGCTAGAGGCGACGTTACACGGCAGTAGTATGATGTCTCCTGGACATGACTAACTTTTTGTCCGATGTGCTCATGGTATACAAGGTTCCCAGAGAACATTATCTGCAGAATACATGGTAAAAATTTCGACCATTTGCCATGAACAGAAATTGTAGAAGTTGCCATCCCTACAATTGGTATTTCTGGTACCCAAAAATCAAGGTGTTTCGAGGGTACCTGTATAACGGATACAGATTTTCGTAAACAGGGAAATGACGTTACTAGATGAATGTTTAAAAACTGTGCAGTTGAAATTTGAGCCATTTACTATGGTTATTTGTATAGATAATTGCGGCCCACGGCGCAAAAACGGCTAAAACCGGTTTTTGCGGTTTCCGGTGTGAGTACGGTAAATTTGAGCCACGGAATCCCAGAAGCGGATAATGATATGGAAAAAGTTTCGAAGTTCTCCGAGAATACCATCTTAAGAATATATGGTATATATTTCGACGATCTGCATTGAATAGAAATTGTAGAAGTGGTCATACCCGCAACTGGTACTTTTCGTGTCCAGAAGTCACGGTGTTTCGTGTTTTTCTGAGGAAACGATGACAAACAAATGGTGCTTATATCGCATAAGATGTACCCTATACTGCAAAATAACCAGTTGATTTGCTCAGTTTGCCTGCTAGAAGGAAGTGTGTAATGTTTAAATTTTGACACCTGTACTGCAACATAGCTACAGAATTCCCTTTCTTCCGAAAGGCCGGCCGGTGTGGGCGAGCGGTTCTAGGCGCTTCAGTTCGCGCGACCGCTACGGTCGCAGGTTCGAATCCCGCCTCGGGCATGGATGTGTGTGATGTCTTTAGGTTAGTTAGGTTTACGTAGTTCTAAGTTCTAGGGGACTGATGACCTCAAATGTTAAGTCCCATAGTGCTCAGAGCCATTTGAACCATATTTTTCTTCCGAAAGGTCTACAAATGGTCGCTAGGCCAAGGGCTATCCATAATCCTTAAGCCCTTATCTCTGTGATCAACAGAACCCAAGATCTGACCTGAAAAATGCATTTTCGCGGGCGGCTTTTTGGGACCGTGCACGGGCCGACAGGTTGCAGTATTGTATTGTTTCGCGAACGCTCTAAGTGCTGATGTTGGAACTTTGTCAAAAGCTTGTTCAAAATGTATAAATACCGGGGAAACTTGTGTTTCGTACTAACAGCCCCATTCTGTAATTTCCTTCGCGAGTTACCAGTGGCCCCATGAAACTTGTGTTTCGTACTAACAGCCCCATTCTGTAATTTCCTTCGCGAGTTACCAGTGGCCCCATGTGGCATACTATCTGATCGAAAACTTCCGGACACCTCTATTAACGCGAAATTGACCACTGGACGTCGCGAGAGGCCGACACGACAGTGTAAAAGGAGGCGGGGAGTGTTGTGTTGTCAGTAAAGGCAGCAACAGAAGACGACTTCGAACGTGGACTAGTCATTGGATGTTACCTCAGTGACAAATGAATCAGGGATATCTCAATCCTTCTAAAGCTGACCAAGTCAGCGAATGGTGATTTGCTTGTGAAGGAATAGCCACAGCTAAACCAAGACCAAAGCAGACATCGTGTACTTACGGGCAAGGAATATCGGGTATTATGGTGAGCGGTTGTAAAAATCGCATGAAATCAGCGGACGGAATAATTCGAGAGTTCCAAAGTGCTATCAGCAGTGCAGCTAACACAATGACTCTGTGAAGTGAGTTAAAAAGAATGAGTTGCAATGGCCGAGCAGCTTATCAGAAACCGCACATTTCTGTAGTCATCTCTAAGTGAGGCTCGAGGTGGCGTAAAGAGAGACGCCACTGGGCAGTGGATGTTGGGAAAAGACTTATGGAGTGATAGAGTCACACTATATCCTGTGGCAATCCGACAGAAGAGTTTCGATTTGGCGAATTCCTGGACAACGTTACCTGCCATAACGTACCAATGCCAACACGAAGGAGGTGATGTTACGGTATTGGATTGTTTCTCGTGGTTAGGGTGTGGTCCCCTTATTACGCTTAAGAAAACGCTAAATGCGGAAAGATGTGAACACATTTTACAGTAGAAGAACAGTTCGCAGACGATGACTGTTTTTTATGAGCATGACGATGTTCCCTGTCATAAAGCAGCATAAGTGAGGCAGTGGTTTGTGGACAATAACATTCCTGAAATAGACTGATCTGCCAGAGTTCCTACCTGAACCCGACGTAACACCTTTGAGATGAGTTACAACGTCGACTTTGCTCCAAATAACATCATTGCCTTCTCTGCTTTCGGTTCTTGAGGAGGAATAGGCTACCATTCCTCCACAGACATTCAGGCGTATAATGGAAAGTGTCCTCAGCAGAATTCAAACTCATGAAGGCGTACAGTGGACGCAATCCATATTGTTGCGCACCAATAGGTGTCCATATAGATAGTGTTCACATACTTCTAAAGCCGGCACGTCGTGTCGGGATGTGCAGTCAGTTAGGCGAACGACTGCTCGAACGAAACGTACACCACCTCGTGAACTTTGGCCGGTGAGGGCAGTATGATGCTATGGGGAACATTCAATTTGTCTTCCATGTTCTTAATATACAAGGTGTTTATCCCCTTCACTCACCTTTGCTGACAATCGGGATCTCCCTGCCTCGCGGAACATGAAGGAATTGCAGTCAGTTCTCGGGAAGCTGACATACTATATCCAGTTTATACCCAACGCAGCCCATATTGCGCCTGAAGAATGTGCCTTTTGTTTGGACCAAAGAGTGTCAGGATGCATTCCAGAAATTTAAAATGTCTTGTTGAGTGTCATATGCCTTGTTCATTTCGATCCCGCTAAGCCTGTGGTTTTGGCAATAGACGCTTGTTCGTACGGAATCGGAGCTGTGCTCTCGCACAAAATTGGTTCACAGGACAAGCCGATTGCTTTCGCTTCCAAGTTATTGCCCAAGATTCAATGTAACTGTTCCCAAATAGAGAAGGAAGCGTTCGCTGTTATCTATAGAGTGACAAAATTTCACCATTATCTGTTTGGTCGGAAGTTTTACCTAGTGATGGACCAAAGGCCACTTCAGTCTTTGTTTCATCCGTGAAAACCTATTCCGCCACGCACGGCTCGGAAGCCGTGGCAACGAGTGCATATTGACTTTGCTGCTCCCTTTTGGAACACTCGTTGGCTTATTGTTGTGGGCTCAATTAGTAAATATCCGTCTAGTAGCACCATTCAGCTTTGTCATCTATTTTTTGCTTGGCTGATCTGCCTGAAGTGTTGGTTACAGACAACGGACCACAGTTTACGCCTCAAGGCTCTGCATAGTTTTGTATAGCCATTGATATCACTCACCTTACCAGTGCTCCGTTTCATCCTCAGTCGAACGGAGAAGCTGAACGATTTGTGTGTACAGATGAACAGACTACATGCCTCCCACACACGGAAGCAAGGGCTGCTGCTCTTCCCCGCAACCCGATGTTAATCAATCTGTATATTGAGCAAGCAGTAAAGGAAACAAAAGAAAAATTCGAAGTAGGAATTAAAATCCACGAGGAAGAAATAAAAACTTTGAGGTTCACAGATGACATTGTAATTCTGTCAGAGACAGCAAAGGACCTGGAAGAGCAGTTAAACGGAATGGGCAGTGTATTGAAAGGAGGATATAGGAAATGAGACACTTAAAAGTAGTAAAGGAGTTTTGGTATTCGGGGAGCAAAATAACTGATGAAGGTCGAAGTTGAGAGGATATAAAATGTAGACTGGCAATGGCAAGGAAAGCGTTTTTGAAGAAGAGAAATTTGTTAACATCGAGCATACATGTAAGTGCCAGGAGGTCGTTTCTGAAAGTATTTGTATGGAGTGTAGCCATGTATGGAAGTGAAACGTGGACGATTAATAGTTTAGACAAGAAGAGAATAGAAGCTTTCGAAATGTGGTGCAACAGAAGAATGCTGAAGATTAGATGGGTAGATCATATAACTAATGAGGAGATATTGAATAGGATTGGGGAGAAGAGAAGTTTGTGGCACAACTTGACTAGAAGAAGGGATCGGTTGGTAGGGCATATTCTGAGGCATCAAGGGATCACCAATTTAGTATTGGAGGGCAGCGTGGAGGGTAAAAATCATAGAGGGAGACCAAAAGATGAATACACTAAACAGATTTAGAAGGCTGTAGGTTGTAGTATGTACTGGGAGATGTAGACGTTTGCACAGGATAGAGTAGCATGGAGAGCTGCATCAAACCAGTCTCTGGACTGAAGATCACAAAAACAACATCCTGACAACTCCGTCGCCGGCAGAGCATCCACATGGCCGTCGCCACCACACGCTGCTGCAGTTCCTGCACCAACCGCAGCGCACGGCGCTCCGCATCGCGTTGCGCCTAATGATTCTTTTTTTTCCAGTGTTTTTGGTTGCCCCAGGCGCTGGGAGAGAGGAACGATTCTTAGAAATTTGGGCGCTTGTTTGTATTTAATTCAAGGTCCTGGTGGGTTGGTGCGCCGCCATCAGAACCTGATTCGTGCTTGTGGATTGCGAGATTCTTCTGCAGATTTTCTGTCCGCAGGTTCGCATCCTACTAGGATCTCGGGGCCGGCGTGGCCGCCCCGGGTGCCTGTTGGCAGTGCCTGCGGAACCCGTGGAGCTGCACCCCATCGCCTTCGCCCCCAGAGCAGCAACTTCCCGGCGCTCGCCTTGGACTCGGCTTCGTCGCCGTTGTCATCGTCGCCTTCTCCGATTTTCGTCGGACTGAGGAAGACAGTAGGAGACGTTCCGGGGGTTTTCCGAACGACGTTTCCCTCGGAGCGCAGGATGGATGTCGAGGTGCGGCCAAGCGCTTGGCGTCGGTCTCCTTGCACTACACAGTTTCCTGCCTGCCCCCTCCCCATCTTTGTTGTAAGGTGGCGCCCTACGCGACAACGGTGCGGCTTTTGGGGACGGGGGATATGCAGTCCTAAAGCATCGACTGCACTCCGAACAGTGCAGCACTGCGAAAGGACATCGAGAAGGCGCTGAACTGGAAGAAAGGAGGGCTAGTTCTGCAAGGTTCATAGAAGAGATTCTGTCAAGTTTGGAAGGTAGAAGACGAGGTACTGGCAGAAGTGAAGCTGTGAGGACGGGGCGTGAGTCGTGCTTGGGTAGTTCAGTCGGTAGAGCACCTGCCCGCGAAAGGCAAAGGTCCCGTGTTCGAGTCTCCGTCCGGCACACAGTTTTAATCTGTCAGCAAGTTTCATAACAGCACACACTTCACTGCAGATTGAAAATCTTATTCTGGAAACATCCTCCAGGCTGTGGCTAAGCCATGTCTCCGCAATATCCTTTCTTCCAGGAGTGCTAGTTCTGCAAGGTTCGCAGAAGAGCTTCTGTCAAGTTTGGAAGGTAGGAGATGAGGTGCTGGCAGAAGTAAAGCTGTGAGGACGGGCCGTGAGTCGTGCAAGGGTAGCTCAGTCGGTAGAGCACTTGCCCGCGAAAGGCACAGATCCCGAGTTCGAGTCTCGGTCCGGCACACAGTTTTAATCTGTCAGCAAGTTTCATCATGATCCATTTTTAACTTTCAGAAGTTGAGTACTTCACTTAGTAGATGAAATTCGTGAGCTAAACAGTTTATACTACTAAAAATTATTCTACGCATAACTGTTCACTTGCAGGTCTCTGGTACTGCACTGGTAAACTAAGTTACGAGAGTGTAGTGACAGAGCATTCACTGCTCTCCCCTGTTTTCACTTAAGCAATGCACCATGACTATCTACAAAACCACATTTGTTATATGACATGATAATATACAAAGAATTTTCTTAACTGTGGAGCTTGCCAGGCTGACACACATTCACTTGCTGACGTTTCCAAGCTACCAGCTCATCCTGAACAAAAGGGCCAGATGCTCCAGGTGTGTGCACGCAAAACACTTACGGGAGTTCCCAACAGGGAGCAGACAGTGCTGCATTGTTGTTGTTGTATTCTTCAGTACTGAGACTGGTTTGATACAGCTCTCCATGCTACTCTATCCTGTGCAAGCTGCTTCATCTCCCAGTACCTACTGCAACCTACATCCTTCTGAATCTGTTCAGTGTATTCATCTCTTGGTCTCCCTGTACGATTTTTACCCTCCACGCTGCCTTCCAATACTAAATTGGTGATCCCTTGATGCCACAGAATATGTCCTATCCACCGATCCCTTCTTCTAGTCAAGTTGTGCCACAAACTTCTCTTCTCCCCAATCCTATTCAATACCTCCTCATTAGTTATATGATCTACCCATATAATCTTCAGCAGTCTTCTGTAGCACCACATTTCGAAAGCTTCTATTCTCTTCTTGTCCAAACTATTTATCGTCCATGTTTCACTTCCATACAAGGCTACACTCCATACAAATACTTTCAGAAATTACTTCCTGACGCTTAAATCTATGCTCGATGTTAACAAATTCCTCTTTTTCAGAAACGCTTTCCTTGCAATTGCCAGTCTACATTTTATATCTTCTCTACTTCGACCATCATCAGTTATTTTGCTCCCCAAATACCAAAACTCCTTTACTACTTTAAGTGTCTCATTTCCTAATCTAATTCCCTCTGCATCACCCGAATTAATTCGACTACATTCCATTATCCTCGTTTTTCTTTTGTTGATGTTCATCATATACCCTACTTTCATGACACTGTCCATTCCGTTCAACTGCTCTTCCAAGTCCTTTGCTGTCTCTGACAGAATTACAATGTCATCCGCGAACCTTAAAGTTTTTATTTCTTCTCCATGGATTTTAATACCTACACCGAATTTTTCTTTTGTTTCCTTTACTGCTTGCTCATTATACAGATTAAATAACATCGGGGAGAGGCTACAACCCTGTCTCACTCCCTTCCCAACCACAGCTTCCCTTTCATGCCCCTCGACTCTTTTAACTGCTATCTGGTTTCTGTACAAATTGTAAATAGCCTTTCACTCCCTGTATTTTACCCCTGCCACCTTCAGAATTTGAAAGAGAGTATTCCAGTCAACACTGTCAAAAGCTTTCTCTGAGTCTACAAATGCTAGAAACGTAGGGTTGCCTTTCCTTAATCTTTCTTTTAAGATAAATCGTAAGGTCCGTATTGCCTCACGTGTTCCAACATTTCTACGGAATCCAAACTGATCTTCCCCGAGGTCGGCTTCTACCAGTGTTTCCATTCGTCTGTAAAGAATTCGCGTTAGTATTTTGCAGCTGTGACTTATTAAACTGATAGTTCGGTAATTTTCACATGTGTCAACACCTGCTTTCTTTGGGTTTGGAATTATTATATTCTTGAAGTCTGAGGATATTTCGCCTGTCACATACATCTTGCTCACCAGATGGTAGAGTTTTGTCAGTACTGGCTCTCCCAAGGCTATCAGTAGTTCTAATGGAATGTTGTCTACTCCCAGGGCCTTGTTTCGACTCAGGTCTTTCAGTGCCCTGTCAAACTCTTCACGCAACATCGTATTTCCCATTTCATCTTCATCTACATCCTCTTCCATTTCCATAATATTGTCCTTAAGTACATCGCCCTTGTATAGACCCTCTATATACTCCTTCCACCTTTCTGCTTTCCCCTCTTTGCTTACAACTGAGTTTCCATCTGAGCCCTTGATATTCATACAAGTGGCTCTCTTTTCTCCAAAGGTCCCTTTAATTTTCCTGTAGGCTGTATCTATCTTACCGCTAGTGAGATAAGCCTCTACATCCTTACATTTGTCCTCTAGCTATCCCTGCTTAGCCGTTTTGCACTTCCTGTCGATCTCATTTTTGAGACGTTTGTATTCCTTTTTGCCTGTTTTATTTACTGCATTTTTATATTTTCTCCTTTCATCAATTAAATTCAATATTTCTTCTGTTACCCAAGGATTTCTACTAGCCCTCGTCTTTTTACCTACTCGATCCTCTGCTGCCTTCTCTACTTCATCCCTCAGAGCTACCCATTCGTCTTCTACTGTATTTCTTTCCCCCATTCCTGTCAATTGTTCCCTCATGCTCTCCCTGAAACTCTGTACAACCTCTGGTTTAGTCAGTTTATCCAGGTCCCATCTCCTTAAATTCCCACCTTTTTGCAGTTTCTTCAGTTTTAATCTATAGTTCATAACCAATAGATTGTGGTCAGAGTCCACATCTGCCCCTGGAAATGTCTTACAATTTAAAACCTGGTTCCTAAATCTCTGTCTTACCATTATATAATCTATCTGATACCTTTTAGTATCTCCAGGGTTCTTCCATGTATACAACCTTCTTTTATGATTCTTGAACCAAGTGTTAGCTATGATTAAGTTATGCTTTGTGCAACATTCTAACAGACGGCTTCCTCTTTCATTTCTTACCCCCAATCCATATTCACCTACTATGTTTCCTTCTCTCCCTTTTCCTACTCTCAAATTCCAGTCACCCATGACTATTAAATTTTCGTCTCCCTTCACCACCTGAATAATTTCTTTGATCTCATCATACATTTCATCAATTTCTTCATCATCTGCAGAGCTAGTTGGCATATAAACTTGTTCTACTGTAGTAGGCGTGGGCTTCGTGTCTATCTTGGCCACAATAATGCGTTCACTATGCAGTTTGTAGTAGCTTACCCGCACTCCTATTTTTTTATTCATTATTAAACCTACTCCTGCGTTACTCCTATTTGATTTTGTATTTTTAACCCTGTATTCACCTGACCAAAAGTCTTGTTCCTCCTGCCACCGAACTTCACCAATTCCCACTATATCTAACTTTAACCTATCCATTTCCATTTTTAAATCTTCTAACCTACCTGCCAGACTAAGGGATCTGACATTCCACGCTCCGACCCGTAGAACACGTTTTCTTTCTCCTGATAATGACGTCCTCTTGAGTAGTCCCCTCCCGGAGATCCGAATGGGGGGACTATTTTACCTCCAGAATATTTTACCCAAGAGGACGCCATCATCATTTAACCATACATAGTTTGACTTTTTCAGTCGTAAAATATAGTGCTAGATGTCACAAGGAGTGGCAATAGTGACATAACTCAACATACTTCCACTGTAAAACGAATATACAGAAAGTGAAAGGCACAAAATTCACAGTGACACCAGACAGCCTACAGAAAAACATTTACAGCTTCCTAAGCCAAGGTCTGAAGCCAAAATTTCGCTGTAAACAACAACTAGGCAATGGGCTTTCATTGTGAACCATGACACAAATGGGAGGGAGCACATCACTGTTTGCTTAGGGTGGGGACACAACTTAACTATAGGCCTCTTAATCTGCTCAGATGCAGTTTTCACAGCAACTACACAACACACTGCACTATCAGGACAAGAAAGCTGCTGCCCAATGAAACCAAGCTTCTGCATTTAGCAAGATTAAGTTATCTTCCTTGACCATCACGAGACAGCTGAATCGTGGGGCTGCCATGCTCCTTCCGATGTCCATTTGCTGCAGCTGATCCAAGTCATCAGTGGACCACCTCTTCCAGAGTAACTGATTCAGTTGTACAAGTTGCACCTCTGCACATGTTGGATCAGGATGGGCACAAAGGGGCTCCCTCTTTAAACTTAAGACAATCTAGTCATCAAGAAGCTTGTCATGATCACCATACTGGCCTACAAATCTCCAATTTCCGTCAGCAACTCTACATTGCTGACTGTATGTGCCACACAATTTATGTAGCTTGCACACAACCTTGTATGTAATTGGATGAATCCTACCTGACAAAAAATCCAACCAAATTTTGTGTCAATTAGTGTTGGGTGTTTTAATTTCTCCAGTACTTCGTTGCCTAAGATAGCAAAGAAAACATCTGCTCCCTGACTCATGCCTATTTAGGCAGACATGTAGAAATCTGGGCTAGCTTGTGCCAGACCACTTGGATTTTTCACTGACCTGTGTCATGTATCTAGATGACAACTCCCTGCTAACACTGTCCACAACAGAGCAAATGGTTTTAATGTGACAATCATTATGAAAGAAATGGAAAACCAATTGTTTCTGCTGATCACAGGAAATAATCGTTCACTAAGTTGCAGCTTCAGATTCGTAGCCATGCCCTTATATATAACAAACACCTGGCTCGCACTGTCTAGTGACATTCTGCAGACACTTTATCTTTGCTTTCTTTAATGTTGAAAATAGCTGTTGCCAAGGTATTACAGCTGTTATCCAGTCTTGTTTCAGTAGCCTGATGAACAAGGAGCAGCTTCTAAAATCATCAGTCTGATTAAAATTTGTGTTGCGTTAACTTTTTTAAAGTATCATGCTGCGCTATGCATTGCATGTCTTACAAGTAGGAGCCTTCCTTTTGCTAGAAAAGTAACCAGGACAGATACGAATAATTGTCATCTGTCGATGCCTAGTGCTTGAAAACTCTTGAATGCGGTGATAGCATGAGGTTCATAACAAAATTTCCATGTCTCCTGAGCATCAGACATTGCCATATGAGCCCTCCTCCTGTGTCTCATTTGATTTACATTACTGGCTTCTCATCCCAGATATCTGAGGTGCTGTCCCTGTATCTGATCAACTCAAGGGTTTAGCATTTTTACGTTCCATTTACGACAATCTGTGGGTTCACAAAGAGCCAAAATGGCTTGTAAAAGAATCACTTCATGAAGTGGAACATCAGATTTAAGAAAGTTTAATGCCTTCACATGGCTACATACATGGTAAATTTGCTGTCTATAATACCTTGCTGTGCCATGGCCAACATTGTATCTTTCTATGTCTGGCTGCAATTATTTTGGGATTATCATCTCACTGCATGATAAGCCTCCAGTCAATCTACAGGTTTTCTGTTGTGGAAAAAAAAACCACACACACACACACACACACACACACACACACACACACACACATTTATACCAAAAGGTCCTTTGCTTCACATGGCGAAGTAGAATTGAGATAGTGGAATTTATGGCCGTCATCAATTTAATTATTGTACACAATTACACTAAAACCTCTATTGCTGTAGGATGACCTCGTAAGATAGTCTCCTTCAACAGTTGGTGATAGTAGCTTCAAAGAACTGACATCTCTAATATTTCTATTGGTTCTCAAAGATAGGCATTCCTATTCATTAAACCATTTACAGTAGATTCAGTGAAATCCCAGGGATCCTGAGGTTCAATCTCATCCTTACTGTGATCCACAGATTCATCTTCAGTTTCCAGCCTTTCTGAATGTGTATCCATCTACTTAATTCTACTTCCAGCATTTCAATGCCAGGAATGCCTGCAGCCTCTGCAAAACTATCTACATACACGACAGCAGACATTACAAAACCTCTCCGTGTAACAGTGTCCTCTCACAAGAACCCATTTTGGAAGTAGCAGAAGGTAACTGGAAGCCAACAGCTGCATTTACTGGATTGCAACTGGTGTTACAGGGCAATACAGAATGGCACAGCATGCATGGCACAGCATTTTAATCTTTAGTAGCGAAATTTAGGCAAGAACAGGTGACATCACAGATGGTTGCAGTGTGTGTCCACATCTGTATTCCTGATATTTAGAGTTCAACATGACATATAAACAATCAGCAAACCAGTAGCTCTGGACACAGGTGTTATTCCAACAAAGGCCTCAGAACAGTTGGCAGCACTTTAAAATGAAACCAAGAACATGCTTAGTTCCATCATTTTTTTTACAGATTCACTTATACCACAGCAAACAAGCACATGCACACACACAACTGTTCCACATGTTTACTTTATCCAGCCTGAAGGACCAAAAAACCTATGTTCAACTGTTCACTTGCAGGTGTCTGGTTCTGGCATCTGTACACTTGGTGAAGTAGTGAGGGAGCAATGAGAGGACTCACTGCCGTCCCCTCATTTCCACTTAAATAATACACAGCAACTTGATACAAAAATCACATCTATTATATCAATTAGAAATATACAAAATGTTTCACTAACTGAGGAGCAAGCCAGGCTTAGACACACCTATTCCCTGCGGAATCTCCAAGCTACCTGCTCACCCTGAACAGAGGTCCAGATGCTCCACACAGTTGCAGCCAATACAGCTACCAGAGTTTGACAGAGAGTAGATTGTACTGAACAGGATGCCAAGTACAACTAATATTTTTCATTTTTGTGTGAGCAAAGAACATGAGATAGGTCAGACTGTCTTCATATGAGGGTGGTTTGAAAAGTTCTCGAAACGGAATAGAGAAAAAGTACTTACATCACTGAAACTTTTTTTTATTTTTCTAGTCTCCTTGTAGATTAATGCAATTGGTCCAACAATGTTCCAGTGCCTTGATTCCATCTCTAAAATGAGTTTCCTCCAGGCCTTCAAAATAGTTGTCAACTTCAGCTATCAAGTCTTCGTTTGAAGTGAATCTTCGTCCACCAAGAAAAACTTTCAGTTTTAGGAAGAGATGAAAGTTTGACGGAGCCAGATCAGGTGAATAAGGTGGGTTTGGCAACAATTCACACCTTAGTTCGTGTAATTTTGCCACGGCGATGGCACGTGTATGAGTGCGCATTGTCTTGATGGAAGATAACTTTCTTCCTCGCTAAACCTGGCCTTTCTTCATGTATCTTTTGTTACAATATGTCCAGGATATTAGCATATTTTTTTGTTTGCCCAGTAGGGAGATAATCTACATACAGAATCCCCTTCACATCCCAGAACACTGATGCCATGACCTTTCCCCCCAAAGGAATTGTCTTTTCTTTCTTTGGTGGCGGAGAATCAGCATGTTTCCACTGCTTTGACAGGGTGTATACGTGGACAAGGGAAAAAAAATTCCCAGATTTCTCAGTTAAAAACACACTTTCTCCCGGGTGAAAACATACTTTTTCCCTGTTAACTGACAGTACATTTTCTCTAGGAACTGTATAACTTACAGTCCTTTGAATGGTTATGGTTTAATACATGGGCGTAGAATTTCCCGGCGCTTTAGAAAACTAAACACGGGGAAAAAACACGTTTCGGAAAGATCTTTGATGTGCAGCAACATGTACGCTGCATATTTTCGTATTACGAAAGTATAAATTCGAATTCTACCAAACACCACATGTTAGTATCCGAAGCATTGAAATCGAGATTGGGATGAGCTTTTGTAAGGCAGTCATAGCATATGTCACGTGATCTCGCCAGCCGATGACAGCAGGTATTCAGAGCTTAGGACACGTGATGTAGTCAGCCAATAGCAATATCACTGTTAAGTAGCGCGAACACACAAACAGAAAAAGTTAATGGTTTAAATTAATATACATAGTGTTGCTACACGAAACGAAAAGCTTCACATATAATATTGGTCTTTTATGCGTGTATTACAAACTACGATATATCACACAAATGTGCCAGTAAAATTTTTAATAACGACATAAATGTCTGATCTTCTGGGCTTGAAATTCATCTAAATGGCTAGTCATCAAAAGAGTTGATTTTAAAATGAGAGTCAAACGCTCTGTGATTTAAGAAATGCATCATACATTCTCGCACATAGTTCAACTTGCGTAAAAGGAAATTTACTTTGATGGTAACGTTTTTCAAACCACCATTTGGAATATTTTCTCGCGACCTGTTAGAAATAGGTTCGTTTCTACAGTTGCCAGAGAGCGCCAGATGACAGGCGTCACCGCGCTTGCGCAGCTACGCTGCCGTAGGGAGCCCATATGTTCGTACATGTAAAACATTAAAAGATCTTACATCATGTCATAAAAGAAACAAGACATCAGAGGATACTCCAAGAGCATCGGAATTTCGTGACCCATACTAAAATGTGCACATTTAAAGTGCACATTCGTATGTCCAGATTCCCAGTGAAGTAGGCCACGACCTGATATTAAGCTTATCAACATGGTTTCCGGGATGTAAATTTTCTTGGAGTATCAATACTACACTCCTGGAAATTGAAATAAGAACACCGTGAATTCATTGTCCCAGGAAGGTGAAACTTTATTGACACATTCCTGGGGTCAGATACATCACATGATCAAACTGACAGAACCACAGGCACATAGACACAGGCAACAGAGCATGCACAATGTCGGCACTAGTACAGTGTATATCCACCTTTCGCAGCAATGCAGGCTGCTATTCTCCCATGGAGACGATCATAGAGATGCTGGATGTAGTCCTGTGGAACGGCTTGCCATGCCATTTCCACCTGGCGCCTCAGTTGGACCAGAGTTCGTGCTGGACGTGCAGACCGCGTGAGACGACGCTTCATTCAGTCCCAAACATGCTCAATGGGGGACAGATCCGGAGATCTTGCTGGCCAGGGTAGTTGACTTACACCTTCTAGAGCACGTTGGGTGGCACGGGATACATGCGGACGTGCATTGTCCTGTTGGAACAGCAAGTTCCCTTGCCGGTCTAGGAATGGTAGAACGATGGGTTCGATGACGGTTTGGATGTACCGTGCACTATTCAGTGTCCCCTCGACGATCACCAGTGGTGTACGGCCAGTGTAGGAGATCGCTCCCCACACCATGATGCCGGGTGTTGGCCCTGTGTGCCTCGGTCGTATGCAGTCCTGATTGTGGCGCTCACCTGCACGGCGCCAAACACGCATACGACCATCATTGGCACCAAGGCAGAAGCGACTCTCATCGCTGAAGACGACACGTCTCCATTCGTCCCTCCATTCACGCCTGTCGCGACACCACTGGAGGCGGGCTGCACGATGTTGGGGCGTGAGCGGAAGATGGCCTAACGGTGTGCGGGACCGTAGCCCAGCTTCATGGAGACGGTTGCGAATGGTCCTCGCCGATACCCCAGGAGCAACAGTGTCCCTAATTTGCTGGGAAGTGGCGGTGCGGTCCCCTACGGCACTGCGTAGGATCCTACGGTCTTGGCGTGCATCCGTGCGTCGCTGCGGTCCGGTCCCAGGTCGACGGGCACGTGCACCTTCCGCCGACCACTGGCGACAACATCGATGTACTGTGGAGACCTCACGCCCCACGTGTTGAGCAATTCGGCGGTACGTCCACCCGGCCTCCCGCATGCCCACTATACGCCCTCGCTCAAAGTCCGTCAACTGCACATACGGTTCACGTCCACGCTGTCGCGGCATGCTACCAGTGTTAAAGACTGCGATGGAGCTCCGTATGGAACGGCAAACTGGCTGACACTGACGCCGGCGGTGCACAAATGCTGCGCAGCTAGCGCCATTCGACGGCCAACACCGCGGTTCCTGGTGTGTCCGCTGTGCCGTGCGTGTGATCATTGCTTGTACAGCCCTCTCGCAGTGTCCGGAGCAAGTATGGTGGGTCTGACACACCGGTGTCAATGTGTTCTTTTTTCCATTTCCAGGAGTGTATGTTATCAGCGAACAGTGTGTGGAATTAAACACTTTGTTTCAAATATATTGTCTGCCTCAGCGGAAAAGTTTAATAAAAGAAAATTTCTTTATCAAACCAACAAAAATAACTTCATTGTTCTGCAAGGCAATTAATGCTTGACTGTCAGGAAGGTGGAAATAAAATAAAATCCGCAACTAATAACACATTTTAGCCTTCCATAATTATGTGAATGTATTTTAATTCACTTGATAGCTCTCGGCCAAAGAAATCTATTTTGTTTTCATTTGACATGAGAGCAGTAAAGGAAGATGTAAATACAGGTCACGTGAAGGCTACCCACTTCCCCACTATAACTCAAAATGTCAGACTGCTCTGCACATCAGCCCCGGGTCTACGATATTTCCGAACCAGGGCAATACCCCGCCACTCCCTCGAGCGTTTGAGGTAGGACATCAAAAATTAAAAAAAAAAAAAATTAAAAAATATTTTCATTTTGTAACGCACAGCTTTCTGAAGAATCTGATGCATGAAACATACGTGGGTGCCTCTCCTGCCATCAGTCAGCCGGTTTCACATTCTGTTCCTCTTTTTTTATTAAAAAAAATAAATAAATAAATAAATAACACTTCAGGAAATTTGCACTCTTTATTCCTTATCAGCTAACAACTTGCTGCTTTGTGTGACAAAATTAAATATAGGATACGTAGACCCACTGAAGACATGAGACAAGCAAGACAATACACATTTGTTCAATCCTTAGCTCCTAGAATTTTTTCTCTCTAATCTTGCTATAGCTTTACATGGCGTGCTTTCCTTTCTGCGAAAGAATCTATTACCTCATCAACGTTCGTCAAACGTTTTGCTACACGAAAAATCAAAATGTCACTAATACTGAAAAAGCTGTTAATACAAATAGGGCCCAAGACTGGTGTGGTTTCCCGATCTGATTATGTCTATTTTGCCACTGTCTGCTAGATAAAACAAACTAGGCCTTTCTAATACTGCAACAATTGTAACACACACTAAATAAATGAGACTGTTTTGGCACAAACGGTCTTTTTAGTAATGACAGAATATAATTCACAGTATCAATATCAAATGCCTATTAGGCCTACTACAAGCAAAAAGCTTTACGTTAGGGAATAGTTTCACACTTCATTCATACGCTCCAGTTTTTAAAGCATGAAATCGAAAAGTAGTAGTACGAAATTTTTATACAAACTTGGAATCACCATACTGTTCCATAATTTGTATGATGTCCCCGTTTCTTCTCCTTCCTTGTTCTAACAAACAGTCTTGTTATCACTAATTCTGTAACTACTCCTGTCTATGTCAAAGCTTATTCACAGGTTAACTTCACTAACTCTGCCAGAATCACCGGTTTAGTTATCCCGCGATTATTCTCTGGTTAGGCGTTGTTACATGTTCGTACAACGCATTTTCCGCACTTCTTCCAGAACAGAACTTAAGCGGCTGCTAGCTGGGGACAGTACAACTGGTCCTTACTAGTATAGCACGATCTGGCCAAAAATTTACCGTCAAAATTTCATTTTCTTTGATACACCAAGAAATAACGTGTAATCTTTCTTACCTGTTTTTCGTTTATTTCTACTCCTGAAGTCTGAATCTATGGATTTCGCTAGTAATTATAACAATGCTCATCTTTCGCAAACCCAATCAACCAATCAGACAGCGGTTGGTATTCAGCCATTCGGCTTTACTCCGGTCAGCTCGTATAGCCGCTTTTGTCTGTAGGAAAGTTTGTTTCTACATGTGATGAGGATTCCCCTGACAGAGACATCATGCACACTATGCACGCATTCACAAATCAACTTATGATTCATTCAGAAATCAACTTAGAATCTGTTCAAAAACCGATAGTAATGTGTTTCAAAGTCATATGAATAATCGATAGACTTAACGTGCGCTGGATGCTAGTCGCTTTGTGAAACAAGGTTTTTTTCCTTCAAGAATATGAATTCCTCAAGAACATCACCCCTGTATAGACCCTCTATATACTCCTTTCACCTTTCTGCTTTCCCTTCTTTGCTTAGAACTGGGTTTCCATCTGAGCTCTTGATATTCATGCAGGTGATCTCTATTCTCCAAAAGTCTCTTCAATTTTCCTGTAGGCAGTATCTATCTTACCCCTAGTGAGATAAGCCTCTACATCCTTACATTTGTCCTCTAGCCATCCCTGCTTAGCCATTTTGACTTCCTGTCAATCTCATTTTTTAGACGTTTGTATTCCTTTTTGCCTGCTTCACTTACTGCATTTTTGTATTTTCTCCTTTCATCAATTAAATTCAATATCGCTTCTGTTACTCAAGGATTTCTACTAGCCCTCATCTTTTTACTTACTTGATCCTCTGCTGCCTTCACTATTTCATTCCTCAAAGCTACCCGTTCTTCTTCTACTGTATTTCTTTCCCCCATTCCTGTCAATTGTTCCCTTATACTCTCCCTGAAACTCTGTACAACCTCTGGTTCTTTCAGTTTATCCAGGTCCCATCTCCTTAAATTCCAATGAAAAATTCCTGGAATTCTAAAAAAATTCCTGGGTTTTACCTGGTTTTCTCCCAGATGAAAAAATTCCCAGCTTTTTCCCGGATCTCCCGGTTGTCCCGGGTCGTATACACCCTGATTTGACTGTTGTTTTGTATCTGGGGTATAGTAATGCACCAAAGTTTCATTCATGGTCACAAACCGCAACAAAAAATCTTGTTCATTTCTCCTAAAACGGGCCAAACATTGTTCTTATACGTCCATTCTCATGCGTTTTTGATCCAGCATCAAGAGTCGCGGCACCCATCTTGCAGATAATTTTTCCATTTCTAATTCTTTGTTGATATACCCTTTCAGATGACAGCTGGCAAGCGTGAGTAATTTCACACAATTTCAATCAGCAATCCTCCATGACCATTTTGCGCACTTTTGAAATGATTTCTGGAGCAGTGACACCTCTTGGTCCATCACTGCATGGACCATCATCTAAGCTCTCCCGACCAAATTTAAATTCATTTGTCCACTTGGCAACAGTTGGATATGAAGGGGCAGAGCCCTCAGTGTATTTTGGAAATCAGCATGAATGTCCTTTGCTTTCATACCTTTCTTTATGAAGTACTTAATCACAGCTCACAAATCACTACGCAGGAATATCAGAGCCACATCACCTCAACAGCTCTCTTCCAAGAGCACTGATGTGGCATGTGTTTACGAGCAACAGTCCAATGAATATCACGTGAACAACTCATTGCGCTAGTGCTGACCTCTCTTGGTGATTCCGAGAACTTTTGAAATCACCCTCATAATATGGACAGCAATTACTCAGCAAGTTTTCAGGAAACCAAGGAACTCTTACACCAGGATAATTATCCAGGTACTCAAAGGACACTTAACTCGAAAACAAATATGGAGTCTTAACCACTGTCCTACATTTCATTGCATCTTGTGGCGCAGCGTGGACACTGTGCATACAATGTAGCATAATATATAGTTAATTGTTTTGTATTTCATAGGCGTGTCTAATGAATTTAAATGTACCATGAAGCCAACATCAAAACCAAAATGTGGCATGTAATGAGTAATGCTTATGGCTCGTTTCATATAAAGCTGAGTATTTTGTTTGTGCAATAGTATGTGTTACAGTTTCTTGGATTAACTTCTCAATGTTTGAAACTTTCTGAATTTCTCTTTTAACTACACTGCTGGAAATTGAAATAAGAACACCGTGAATTCATTGTCCCAGGAAGGGGAAACTTTATTGACACATTCCTGGGGTCAGATACATCACATGATCACACTGACAGAACCACAGGCACATAGACACAGGCAACAGAGCATGCACAATGTCGGCACTAGTACAGTGTATATCCACCTTTCACAGCAATGCAGGCTGCTATTCTCCCATGGAGACGATCGTAGAGATGCTGGATGTAGTCCTGTGGAACGGCTTGTCATGCCATTTCCACCAGGTGCCTCAGTTGGACCAGCGTTCGTGCTGGACGTGCAGACCGCGTGAGACGACGCTTCATCCAGTCCCAAACATGCTCAATGGGGGACAGATCCGGAGATCTTGCTGGCCAGGGTAGTTGACTTACACCTTCTAGAGCACGTTGGGTGGCACGGGATACATGCGGACGTGCATTGTCCTGTTGGAACAGCAAGTTCCCTTGCCGGTCTAGGAATGGTATAACGATGGGTTCGATGACGGTTTGGATGTACCGTGCACCATTCAGTGTCCCCTTGACGATCACCAGTGGTGTACGGCCAGTGTAGGAGATCGCTCCCCACACCATGATGCCGGGTGTTGGCCCTGTGTGACTCGGTCGTATGCAGTCCTGATTGTGGCGCTCACCTGCACGGCGCCAAACACGCATACGACCATCATTGGCACCAAGGCAGAAGCGACTCTCATCGCTGAAGACGACACGTCTCCATTCGTCCCTCCATTCACGCCTGTCGCGACACCACTGGCGGCGGGCTGCACGATGTTGGGGCGTGAGCGGAAGACGGCCTAACGGTGTGCGGGACCGTAGCCCAGCTTCATGGAGACGGTTGCGAATGGTCCTCGCCGATACCCCAGGAGCGTCCCTAATTTGCTGGGAAGTGGCAGTGCAGTCCCCTACGGCACTGCGTAGGATCCTACAGTCTTAGCGTGCATCCGTGCGTCGCTGTGGTCCGGTCCCAGGTCGACGGGCACGTGCACCTTCCGCCGACCACTGGCGACAACATCGATGTACTGTGGAGACCTCACGCCCCACGTGTTGAGCAATTCGGCGGTACGTCCACCCGGCCTCCCGCATGCCCACTATACGCCCTCGCTCAAAGTCCGTCAACTGCACATACGGTTCACGTCCACGCTGTCGCGGCATGCTACCAGTGTTAAAGACTGCGATGGAGCTCCGTATGCCACGGCAAACTGGCTGACACTGACGGCGGCGGTGCACAAATGCTGCGCAGCTAGCGCCATTCGACGGCCAACACCGCGGTTCCTGGTGTGTCCGCTGTGCCGTGCGTGTGATCATTGCTTGTACAGCCCTCTCGCAGTGTCCAGAGCAAGTATGGTGGGTCTGACACACCGGTGTCAATGTGTTCTTTTTTCCATTTCCAGGAGTGTACAATGAACAACACCCCCAACACTGATCAAGAGATTTCAAAAAGCATTCTACCAGATGCAGAAACTCACCTTGCAGAGTCCACTTCCTCTGTATGACACAGCACTATGATCTTTCTGCTTTACTGAAAATGCAAATGGCAAAATCCTGAAAGTTTTCACATTCATTCCACTCCGCATCCCATGGCGTCAATAATCTGCTTCTTTTTGGCAAGAATCAAACACTTTTACTTCTTTGAAATCATTTTCACAAACTATTTAAGTTCTGAAACTTCCTGGCAGATTAAAACTGTGTGCCGGACCGAGACTCGAACTCGGGACCTTTGCCTTTCACAGGCAAGTGCTCTACCAACTGAGCTACCCAAGCACGACTCATGCCCCGTCCTCACAGCTTTTCTTCCGCCAGTACCTCGTCTCCTACCCTCCAAAACGTTGCAGAAGCTCTCCTGCGAACCTTGCAGGACTAGCAATCCTGAAAGAAAGGATATTGCAGAGACATGGCGTTTAAGTACTGTTGTACATTACACATTTTCAAGTAAACAAAGGAGTGTTGTGAAGAGCTGAATGACAAAACAATTACTGAAACAATTTAAATTTCTGAGTGGTAAATAGCCACCAATTTTGTGGGTGGGCTCATGACAATCTCTTCAATTTAAGGAATAAGTAAAACACCCGTTTTCTGTAATTTAGATATTTTCTGAAGAGAACAAACAATTAGAACAAGGTTTGAGGTAGCAAAAGACAATTGTACAGCCAATAATGAATAATGATTCATTAACCACTCCAGTATCTGTAATTGTTCTGAAGACAAAATGCACTGTGTGGTGTAATCTGAATTGGTACACAACAAAGTACTGTAGGAAATCAAATGAATATCCTTCTTGAAGGCAGTTAAAGAGTTACTGCTTAATGTCTTACTTCTTGCAGATGAGGTACACCAATAGGTAAGGATGATTCACAGAAACTGTGAATCTTCTTTGAATTCTTTCATATATGCCCCAAGTTTCCATACAAGCTTACCACTTGATAGATTTACATTATCGATCTTTTAATTGCTGCCAATCCAGAAGCAAATGAATGAATTACATACACAGATTTTGTAACAAAAGTACATGCATGACAAAGAATCTGTATAATGACAACAAGTAGCAATTTTGGCTTTTATGGGCAAGGTCATGCCCATTCACTAACCATTGGCACAATTTTTTTCTATTTATTTTATGTACTATATTTCCTCTCTCTCTTTGCTAGAACAGGTTTTTTCTTTGAATAGTGAATTATTTATCCATTCTTCTAGTTAGTTTAGCACACATTTCCCAGATGGTTAATTTGCCTTATGAAAACTTTTCTAAAGCATCACTGTTGTGCCGTAATTACTATCTTCCATTACACAAATTAGAAACATCTATAAATAAGGAAACATCACAATTTGTGATATTTTCAAGTAGGATTTTATGAGCATATTAAAACAATGTATTCACATAATTTAGTCCAAAACAAATGTATTGCAAATTATTACCAACAGACAAAACAATTTTATTCATAAAAAAGTGTTCCTAATCACAGACGATGGGATGTTTAAGACTGATATTTAATAAAGTTCAAACTAACATTTTTGTGATCATATGGGATACTTAACAATGCATTTTAAGTTTTCATATGAAGGATTTACAATAAAATCAGTGTGTTATTGTTGCAGTAATAATGCAAATACCACAGCACATAAAAATGTAGTTAACATTTCAGTTTATCACAATACTACATCTGTAAACCAAAACAATAAAATAAATAAAATCACAGCAGTTCAAGTTATGTTTGATAAAATACAGAATATTGTGCATAACTTATAATAACTTATGCATTACAGAGCTAAGCTACTGCATAAATTTACTGTGTGGTACAACAACAACCAGACATTTGATGTGGAGGTGTATTCAAAAGAGATCAGGGCATCCATTGGCCCAGTGCCCATGTCTCCCTGAAAAGGAACCAAATAAAGTGATTAGTACTAGTCTTTGAGATCAAAGGGCACAGGTGCTGCTTCTCTGTTAAACACACACACACACACACACACACACACACACACACATACAGGGCACATTAAAAAATTTCCAACATTTTTTTATAACATCTAAATCTTAGTGATTCTCAAGTTGAAACAATCTGCAATATGCAACAAGTGTTTGGGGATAAAATGAAGGATACCGCACACATTAAGGAGTGGTACAATCACTTCAAAGATGGCCACTCATCAGCGAAGCATCAAGCTAGTGCAGATAGGCCCTCAACGTTCGCAAATGAAGTTGTCACTGATCACGTAAGGACAATGGTGATGCAGGATAAACAAATCATGATCAGACAACTTGTAGATAGGGTTAAAGTTAGTAGTGAATACATTCATTCCATTTTAATGGAGCATTTTGACTTCAGGAGGATCACAGCTAACAACTGAGCATAAGCAACTTCGTTTGGAGATTGCACAGGACATGCTGGATAATGTGAACAGTAACCCCACAGTGATCACTGGTGGTAAGCCCTGGGTTTATGTGTATGCCTCAGAAACAAATTTCTAGTTATCGCAATGGAAGCATCCATCACCAGTAAGACAAAAAAAAGTGAGACAGGACTGCAGCATCGTTATGAAGTCATGCTGAATGACTTTTTTTACTCCAGTGGTATGCCCCAGAAGGCACTATTTCCAATAAGGAGTACTACCAAGAGGTTATGTGTTGCCTTTTTGAACAGTGAGATGCAAACAGCCATACTTGTGTGCAGTGCGCATTTGGCATTCACCACAATAAAGCACTCTGTTCTCAATTAATTCATAATTTTTTTGCTAAATACAACACAGCATTGGCTTAAAGAGGCTTTCCGCCAATGCTTCCAGCAATGGTAGCAGCGTTGGGAGAGGTGGGTAAAAGCTGAAAGGGACTAACATGAAAGTGGCCGACTAGTGTCAAGCAATTCTATCTGAATAAAAATTGATTTTACAAGTAAAAGTACACATGCGCGTGCGCGCCCACACACACACACACACACACACACACACACACACACACACACACACACACACACACGAATAAATAATAAATATTAAATTATCTTGAATCCAGAGCTCAATGACTATCTGAAATCTGAACTTCATATAGGTGCTCTTTCCTCTCCAAGGAGGCATTTTTCAATTTCATCTTACAACACACAAAAAAACACTTTAGCAGTCATATTGCGGAAATCTCACCTGGCTGTAAAATGGCACTAACTCAACTAAGAGGTGATCAAATGGATTGTCACAGAATTTCAGTACATTACTTGTGTGTCAATTTCACTTCATTAATGGTGGCAATCTTTGAATTCAAAACAACAAGTTCCAAATTTCTACTACCTATCGAGGTCAAAATTTAGTCTGGCTGAAGTTATCTGGATGCAAGTAACACACCTCGATGAACTCAAGTTAATTATTGTAAAAATATTATGAAAAGAGAAGTTGCTACTCAGCATACAGTGGAGGTGTCGAGTCATACTGTCAGACAGTCTTTTCATCGCGTGTATCTGCAACTCAACACCTCCGCTATATGGTGAGTAGTAACTATCTTTTTCATAATATTGTTACATTACTTCCTGGATTTTCCAAGTTAGTTATCAGATGCTTTTATTGGCCACTCAACAGCATCATCAGAGATTTAGGATAATTCAAAGAAAGTGTACATAAGCAGTGCAGAAAAACCGAAATCATGCAATATTAGTTGGACGTGATTTTAATTTAACGAGTATAGATTGGGATGTCTATGAATTCACTGCAGATGATATGGGCAGAGTCTTGTGAAGCAGTTTTGAAAATGTTTTCTGATAACTGTCTTCAGCAGCTAGTGCGACAGCACACACACAACAAAAACTTTTAGACATTGTCACTATAAGCAAGCCTGACTGTGGCAGCAGTGTCAGTACTGAGACAGGGATTAGTGATCATGATGTCATCATGACAATGGCTCCTAAAGTAAATAAATCCTTCAAGAAGGTTAGAAGTGTTTTGCTAGAAAGAGCAGCAAGCAGTTGTCAGCATCTCACTTAGAAAATGGATATCATTTACAGTTCTAATATGAAGGACATAGAGGAATTACGAGCATTGTTTGAACTGAATGTAGATCATGCTCTGGAGAAGTGTATGCTGACTGCTGAGTAGGTGGATTAAACTGGAAAAGACCCACTGGGTTTTAATAATAAAATTCGGAAAATTCTCAGGAAATGAGATTGTTGCACTGTCAGTTCAAAACAGCGTGCACACATGGTGCAAGGCACAAGTTAGCAGGAAGTCATATGTTTGTAAAACAGCAATGTGGGAACCATGCATCAACTTCTACTGTCTTATCTTAGCAAAAGATCTTGCTGAGAACCGGAGTAAATTCTGATCCTACATAAAATTTATCACTTAGAAAATGGATATCATTTACGGTTCCAATATGAAGGACATAGTTATTTGTTGACTGGTTTGTTGTGGCAGTACATGACAGCAAAAGGAAAGCTGAAGTTTTCAATTTCACATTTAAGGAATCATTCATGCAGGAGGATCACATAAACATACCACTGTTTGATTATCACACAGACTCATGTACGGAGAACATAGCAACAGGCATCCCTAGTATAGAGAAGAACTGAAAGTCACCACATCCAGATGGAATGTCAATTTGGTTTTACAAGGAGTACTCTAGGGCATTGACCCATTACTTAGCTTGCATTTATTGTGAATCTCTTACCCAGTGCAAAGTCCCTAGCAGCTGGAAAAAGGTGCAGGTGACTCCTGTATATAAGAAGGGTAAAAGAACGGGCCTGTAAAATTACAGACCAATATCCTTAACATTGGTATGCTGCATAGTTCTTAAACACATTCTGAATCAGAATATAATAAATTTCCTTGATATGGTACAGCTTCTGTCCACAAATATGGAGGGATTTACAAAGCATTGCTCATACAAAACTCAATTTGCCCTTTCCTGACAAGATAAGCCTGCAAACTATGGATGAAGACCTAGATTTCCAGAAAGTGTTTGACATGGTGTCCCAATGCAAACTGTTAATGAAAGTCTACAATTAAAAATTATTTTCCCAGATATGCAAGTGGCTCAAAGATTTCTTATGTAATAGAACCTAATACTTTGTCCTCGACGACAAGTGTTTGTAAGATACAAGGGTATTGTCAGAAATGCCCCAGTGTGATAGGATCACTTTTATTCTCTATGCACATAAATGATCTGATTGACCGGGTGAGAAGCAATCTGTGGCTGTTTGCTGATGACGCTGTGGTGTACAGGAAGATGTTGCCATAGATTGAGTGTAGGAGGATACAAGAGGCAAATGAGTAGGAAAAGCAATCCCATAATATTTGAAAACAGCATTAGTAGTGTTCTGCTTGGCACCATCACATCAATTAAATATTTAGGCGTAATGTTGCAAAATGATATGAAATGAAATGAGAACATAAGGACCGTAATAGGCAAGGCAAATGGTCAACTTCAGTTTACTGGGAGAATTTTAGGAAAGTTAGTCCATATGTAAAGGAAACCATGTACAGAATACTAGTGCGACCCATTGTTGAGTACTGCTCAAGTGTTTGGAATCCCCACCAGGTTAGATTAAAGGGAGGATTCTGAGATGAGCTATTAGATTTGCTACCAGTTGGTTTGCTTCATGTTCTCAAATGGGAATCCCTGGAGTGAACACGAGGTTATTTTTACGAAACACTATTGAGAAAACGAGGTTCTTTTTACAAAACACTATTGAGAAAATTTAGAGTACTGGCATTTGCAACTGACTGCTGGATGACCCTATTGTTGCCACAGTACAAACTGTGTAATGACCAAGAACAAAGAGAAATTGGGGCACAAATGGATGCATATAGGCACTCGTTTTTTCCCTCACTTTACTTGTGAGTAGAAGAGGAAGGAAATGTCTAGTAGTGGTACAAGGTACCCTCTGCCTTATGTCATATTGTGGCTTGCAGAGTATGTGTGTAGGCGCAGAAATAGCATTATCACTGCCTCACATGACATATTTCTTTTTATTCTAGAGTCAACCTGAAATGTGTTCTGCATTAACATAATTGTCCACACGTATTCAGTTTCAAGCTGGGGAAGTCTCAAATCAATAGGTGTGGGCCACAGTTCAGACTGCTGCAGCCTACATCCGTAACTCAAATCAACATGCTGCAAGCTACCATACTATGTACAGCAGATGTACCACTATCATTTTCTTATTTCCCCTTTCCTGTTACAATCATGAATTGGGCATAGGGAGGATGGGTAATCCTCTGTATGAGCTCTAAATATCCATTTTACAATTAACATAATTTTGTGAGGTAAAATTGGAAGAACTTTGTTACCCAATTCTTCTAGCAATACACATTCACAAATTTAACAGTAAAAACAATCATAATGTATAACATCCATCTTGTGAAAATCTTGAATGCCTGATGCTCTGCACCTTTTATTAAAGGACATCATCACAACACAATGAGGTGCACTTACCTGCCAAACTGGTAACGGGTCGTCCGTGGAGTCTGTTACAGAGGAATAAACAACTGTAAGGAAACCAATTTCTACAACATGTCTCTCCACAAGATTTGACAGCAGTAACATACACATCAATCCTTGTACTATGTGATAGTGTTAATTTCATAGCCTACTGCATGAACTGACAACATACCCCTCTCCATGGCCGAGATGGCTAACACATGCTTGTATGGTGGCACTTAACCCAAGTGTAACCCGGTTTGAAGCCTGGTGGTGGAAAAAACTTTCACTGCCAGTATTTGGCTGGCAAGGGGAGGTGATGGTGTAAAGTTCTTGATCACCAGACTTAGCGCCAATGTCCTGTTTTAAATACCGAACCTCTTTGAAGTGCCTCACGAAGTGAGGGCATGTGGCACTGTTGATGGTGATCTGTCCATCAGGGGGGGACGTTAAGCTTGGCAGTTCCCTTGGTGCTATTCACATGTCTTGCTACAGTGATAAATAATGTAAGTAGACATATTTCTACTATTATACATACAGCTATCATACTGCAGAAACTGATGTACAAACAGTTGATTGTTCCTCTGCAACAGATGCCACTGAAATGGGTTATACACCTGAAGACTGGTTTGGCAGATAAACATTTCAAGTGTAGCTCATGGTGTTTAGAAGATGTCCTTCAATAAATGTCTACCTTTTGGGGTTTGTCTCTGGAATTGTATTACTCTCTCTCTTTCATGCTTGGTAGGTGATCCCTGAAAAATGTACAGTTCTTATTTGGATATTTTCTATCTCTTCTACCAGGTAGGCTTTCTCAACAGACGCACTGGAGGGGGAAAAAGGCAACATGTGGAGTGAAAGGTTGCTTAAAAATCCCACATATATATGAAAAAGAATTCTTCCTGAAATACTAGAAAATAAAAACCAAGGCTGATCAGAGTACAATATGCACAACTTGCGAAAGATGAAAATATGAGGGGACCTACAAGATCATTTTACTGGGATACAATGTTAGGGCATTTAATGTGAATTATTTACTATCAATCTATCAAAGAGGAGACCCCAAACTATTATCAGTCATTATAAAGAGAACAAGACTTCCAAAAATTTAATTATTCTTACATGGCTTATTGTGTAAGTGTAGTATCACAAGGCCTGTATTGTGTAAAATGTGCGGTGACTTCATTTCTTGTTAGTGAGATTAAGATAACAGGAGCAATTTGAGGCAACATGAATGTTGTCAGGCCGCAAAGAAGGCTGATTATTGAAATGTGGCGTCAGAAGTCAAATCTGTTGTACAACCATGTCTGACATAGGAGTACACTTTGGGAGTAAATATAGCTTTTGAAAAGGACACATTAAACTTGACTTAAGGAGTTTTAACTGTATGTCTGAGAAGCAATGATATCATCCTAAAATTATTGGAAACACCTCTATAAGGAAATGTAAACTCATAATGCCCAAGTACAAATGCAAATACCAGGCACCTATCGTTTGCTACAAAATAGCAAGTTATGAAACACATGTGTAAAGTTAATGTGGTTAGTTTCTTGCAGGGGGCTAAGGGATGAAACTGCAAGTTTACCAGTCCCTTGTTTGTAGATCAAATTCACAGACAGTCCGGCATGTAGGTCAGAAGCAACTGGTGTACCCTCAGGATTCAGCTGTGGCAAGAGGCAACCTGCAACACCACCAGCCCCACTCATCCAAACCACAGCTGTCACAAGATGTGCACAAAATAATATACATACACACCTTTGAAGTAGACAAAGTGTGGAGTGAAAGGTTGCTTAAAAATCCCACATATATATGAAAAAGAATTCTTCCTGAAATACTAGAAAATAAAAACCAAGGCTGATCAGAGTACAATATGCACAACTTGCGAAAGATGAAAATATGAGGGGACCTACAAGATCATTTTACTGGGATACAATGTTAGGGCATTTAATGTGAATTATTTACTATCAATCTATCAAAGAGGAGACCCCAAACTATTATCAGTCATTATAAAGAGAACAAGACTTCCAAAAATTTAATTATTCTTACATGGCTTATTGTGTAAGTGTAGTATCACAAGGCCTGTATTGTGTAAAATGTGCGGTGACTTCATTTCTTGTTAGTGAGATTAAGATAACAGGAGCAATTTGAGGCAACATGAATGTTGTCAGGCCGCAAAGAAGGCTGATTATTGAAATGTGGCGTCAGAAGTCAAATCTGTTGTACAACCATGTCTGACATAGGAGTACACTTTGGGAGTAAATATAGCTTTTGAAAAGGACACATTAAACTTGACTTAAGGAGTTTTAACTGTATGTCTGAGAAGCAATGATATCATCCTAAAATTATTGGAAACACCTCTATAAGGAAATGTAAACTCATAATGCCCAAGTACAAATGCAAATACCAGGCACCTATCGTTTGCTACAAAATAGCAAGTTATGAAACACATGTGTAAAGTTAATGTGGTTAGTTTCTTGCAGGGGGCTAAGGGATGAAACTGCAAGTTTACCAGTCCCTTGTTTGTAGATCAAATTCACAGACAGTCCGGCATGTAGGTCAGAAGCAACTGGTGTACCCTCAGGATTCAGCTGTGGCAAGAGGCAACCTGCAACACCCCCAGCCCCACTCATCCAAACCACAGCTGTCACAAGATGTGCACAAAATAATATACATACACACCTTTGAAGTAGACAAAGTGAAGTCAATGCAAATACGAGGAGGTTCGAAACTATAGAAAACAGAGAAAGACGTGAAAGGTATCTCGCAGCATACGATAAAGCCAACATGGAGCAGCATGCCTCATTCTGAGACGGACAAAAGGATCAATTTCATACAACAATGGTCTTCTGGATGGGGCACGGTTTGCTGGATGGATCAGTAGGTCACTATTCCCTGCTCAAGATGCAATGGATTCCAAGACTCATCTGCATTCACAAACCAGTGCCCAGCGACCACTGCCCACGTCGGCCATGTAGTGTCTTCCCTGGGTAAGACTTCAACTAGTCCATACACCAGGATGCCTTTATGATTCAGAATACAGAGGGAAACAAATATGTATTATTACTGAGATAATACAAGGTCTTGGATAGCAAGCACTACTATGCAGTGAGGGTAGCATCGGTCACTAATGTGCATACTGCTGATTGCTCAGTCATTGCATACCAAAAACTGCTGAGAGTTTTGTTTTTGATGAAATGGAGGGCTCTAGCAACAGCTACCAGTTCTGTCATGAAGACTTTGCAGGCTTCTTGCACAGAGTGTTGTGTGTGGTGTTCAGCAAGTGTGAAAGCATTTCACATCTTTTCCACCACCAGTATAAACAGTTTCAGCATGTAGATATTTCAAGAGGGCCAGTATGAAGCTACAACAATACGGTTTGCATATTTTAGGACCTTATGATAGGTTTAACCAGACCAGGGGCATGACTATAGACCAGGTGGAAGCACAGAATCATTCAGTGGATAGAAATTCGAGAAGAATGTCCGTAAGTTCCAAATGAGTTTAAATTAGGAAATCCACGTTGGGTTTTTGACAGAGAGTCATCACTAGGATTTTTTAAAACAGTATAATGCCACACTGTGACAACAGAATAATGAACCTTAATCAATTTTATATCGATATAGTACATAAGGGTTTACACATTCATTAACCTTTATCTAAAGCCTTTTTAATCATATTAATGTAAATAAATGACTTTTACATACCACAATGGAAACAGTTTCCATATCCACCATAAAAGCTTCCAGTCACACCTTCAGCATATGAAGAATCACTTGAATCACTCGTTATTGGTGATGAATCCTCACTATCCTCTTCTGAATCAATTGAGGAGTCTGATCTGCAGCAAAAGCATGCAAAGGAAGAGCCTCGCCATACATTATTTTATAAAAATGTTGCGCACAAACCACTACCTTGAAATAATGGTATTACAGTTACTGTACAGGAACTCATCAAAACCCTATTTAATAATTTTTCGCTGTATTATCTGTAGGCTCCTACCTCATTCCCATCAGAAGCTTGTACCTGACTTGGAGCTGATAATTTATTTGCCCTTTCTGTTGTAATTAAGTCAAGGGGATATGTGAGACACAGGTGTTAGCACCAAAAAGCTCATACTACTGTAGTTGAACAATCCTCAACATATTACATGACAATTTCTATTTGGATTTTCCACTAAGAGGTCATATTACAAGCAAGTGGCAAGAAGATGGATTGGACAGATAATACTGTATAATCTGCAGGTTTTTTTTCTCTTTTTCATGAAGACAAACTCCATCTATCTCTCCTTATTAGAGTCTGAGGTCTTCACTGTCTTTGACTATAAAGGGTGTTTGGTAGGTGAAATCCACATTAACAGTGAACGGAAGACAACAAAACCAATAGAAAAGTCAAAAATCATAGATTCTACTTTCTTTCACCTCCAAGTTATTTGCAAAAGGATTTCAAAATGTTAGACAAGAAGAGGAAATCATAGTGCTTAGTCTGTTACAACAGAAACACTTGTCTGGATGTATGTTCTCCAATTCTCACATGAGGAACTGCAGTTTTATCACTCACTAAGGTAAGACATGACTCATACATAATACACATTCAACAATGTCTTCAACACGACTGCAAGAGTTTGATTTCAATTCTAGATATACCGATGAAATTACTGTCTGGGAAAAGAAGTTGGCTGTGCCATCAATTTGCCACCGGGCAACATTCCTTCTGCAAGTAAGCATCAGTAAAGGGTGCCAAGCATACCTTTAGTGTTTCAATCTGCTGTAGCTCTTTTCCTATTGTGACTGATCTCACAAATAATCACAACATATCTGAGCAAACCTTTGTAACATTACTTAATACTGAACTTACTGCTGTTAAGAAACAGAATGTGTGTGAACAAGTTCTGTTAGTGAATGAGTTGCCATACGTACACTATGTGAACAAAAGTATCCACACATCCCAAAAAACATAAGTTTTTTTTCATATTGGGTGCATTGCGCTGCTACCTACTGCCAGGTACTCCATATCAGTGACCTCAGTTGTCATTAGACATCTTGAGAGAGCAGAATGGCGCACTCCGAGGGACTCATGGACTTCGAACGTCGTCAGATGACTGGGTGTCACTTGAGTCATACATCTGTACACATTCCTCAACATCCCTAGGTCCACTGTTTCCGATATGATAATAAAGTGGAAACATGACAGAACATGTACAGCACAAAAGTGTACAGGCCGACCTCGTCTGTTGACTGACAGAGACCGCCAACAATTGAATGGGGTCATAATGTGTGATAGGCAGACATCTATCCAGACCATCACAAAGGAATTACAAACTGTAACAGGATCCACTGCAAGTACTATGACAGCAAGGCGGGAGGTGAGAAAACTTTGATTTCATGGTTGAGTGGCTGTTCATAAGCCATACATCATGCCAGTAAATGCCAAACAACACTTCGCTTGGTGTAAGGAGCATAAACATTGGACGACTGAACAGTGGAAAAACTGTTGTTTGGAGTGATGAATCACGGTACACAATGTGACGATACAATGGCAGGGTGTGGATATGGCGAACACCTGGTGAACGTCATCTGCCAGTGTGTGTAGTGCTAACAGTAAAATTCGGAGGCAGTGGTGTTATGGTGTGGTCGTGTTTTTCATGGACGGGGCTTACACTACTTGTAGTTCTGCATGGCATATCACAGCATAGGCCTATATTGATGTTTTCAGCACCTTCTTGCTTCTCACTGTTGAAGAGCAATTCGGAGATGGCGATTGCATCTTTCAACACGATTGAGCACCTGTTCATAATGCACGGCCTGTGGTGGAGTAGTTACATGACAATAACATCCCTGTAAGGGACTGGCCTGCAGAGAGTCCTGACCTGTATCCTATAGAACACCTTTGGGATGTTTTGGAATACTGACTTCGTGCCAGGCCTCACTGACTGACACCAATACCTCTCCTCAGTGCAGCACTCCATGAAGAATGGGCTGCCATTCCCCAAGAAACCTTCCAGGACCTGACTGAATGTATGCCTTTGAGAGTGGAAGCTGCCATCAAGGCTAAGGGTGGGCCAACACCATATTGAACTCGAGCATTACCAATGCAGGACGCCACAAAATTTTAAGTCATTTTCAGCCAGGTGTCCGGATTCTTTTGATCACATAATGTAAATCGGGGACATTCCAAACTTCTGAATTTTTCGACAGACCAGCTTGTGGACAGCATACCAAGCCACTGTGTTTCTTGGATACCCACAGGTGAATACTGACAGGTATCAGATTTTCATGTCAACTATGTGATACCAACCTGAACACTTCCAAAAAGTCTCCTTCTCACTTGCTTTGCAGTTTCAGGGTTGACAGAAGTTTCCTCAGCCTGCTATCATTAACCCATTTGACAACCAGCACTACATAACAATGAGTGTTCAGTAAGATGCAAGTTAATATCAGGGGTCACAGTTGTTTCATCATGAACTCATTAACATAATAATTACTGAAAGTCCCTGTAACCTCATCAACAACGATCGAGATCTGAAGCACCAAGTGGCTCTGTAAACTCTATTTACGAATTACATAATCCGACCAATCCAGTTGCTTTTAATGATATGTGCAGGAACAAAATTAACTAACCCAGTGAACCAAGTGTTGTTTAGATTAAATTAGATCATACTTTTTATTCCATAGATTCACTGTGAGCACATCCTCAAGGATACAAGAGAAATGCATAACACATATTTACAAAAAAATATGTGCCAACGTCTGCTCGACAGATACTAAGTAAAATAGTAACAACAAGCTTGTCACAAAACAGATAAATGTACAGCACTCTGGAGCACAAATGATATTTCTTAGGCTACTGTAGACACACATTATCAAAACAAGAAATCAATTGGCAGGTTATCCGTATTGATCACATTACTGCACTGAAGATGTTCAGCTTACATATTTTACATAACACTCATGTTAATTGAGATTATTAATAGTATATAAATCAGTTGGTTCTGCTAAGAAATTAATCAATGGAGTAGATAGAGTGGATGGCCACCAATAAATCCTTCGGATTCTCTTAAAGCTTTCAGGACCAAATTAACTAACTTTAAATCTCTATGAAGATTATTCTTACTTCTAGTATTTATTCTATGACTTTAACTGTTGGCTTGAAAAAGACAATGTTATTTATGAGAATTATTATTAATGAATACATATACTGAGAGGCAGTAGTTAGTATCCCCAGTCCATTGGACAGGCCTCTGCTGGACATTCTTGAGTTCACATCACAAAGAATTTGTATTACACCCTTCTGGAGTTGGAAAATTTTAGCTTGGCTAAATGTTTTATGCAAAAAGATCCTGTATGGCATTATGGAATGAAAGTAAGTGAAATATGCTAGCATTTTTAACTTTTATGTCATATATGTCTGACAACACCTGCATTACAAATAAATATTTGTTTAGTTTTCTGTGATATTCTCCTCCACACAACACTGGGCTTTTCTAAATCAACTCTTGCACATAGCAACACAGAGTGCCTAACAAAATAGAGAGAAACTGGCAACTGTGCAAGTTTTCGAATTACTGCCAGCAGAGTTCATGAGAGAAAATTCTTATCCTGCAAAGGTCAGATACAAGATGAACCAACAGCAACAGTTGGCATCCTCCAAGCAGCTAAGCCCCAGTTAAAATCAACTGATTCTATGAGCAACATACCAGGAACTGTGTGCCAACCACATGAGAGTACTGAAACTTATGGCCTCACATAAAATGCTGTAGCTTATTGAATTTGAATGCAGAGAATTTCAACACACATCTAAATAGAACAATAAGCACATGACTTAATTAGGCAGTGCTCCAATCATGATTGAAGACAGGAAATTTATGAATCAAAATATGAAGCATCCCTGGTAATATTACCTAGTCATTGTCTGTGAGTATATATGAGGCGTGATCAAAAAGGAAGGGGACTTTTTGTTTTTCTTAAGGAATCTTTATTTATTCATCAACCTCCATTCCGTCCCCTTCAAGGTAATCCCCCTCAGATATAATACACTTTTGCCAGCACTTTTTCCAACCCTGGAAGCACTTCTGGAACTCAAAGCACTTCTGGAACTCACTTTCCATTAAAGTGTTCAGCTCCTTCAGTGATTCTGCTTTCATCTCATTAACAGTGGCAAAACAACATCCTTTCATGGTTCTTTTCAGCCCCGGGAATAGAAAGTAGTCTCAGGGAGTAATGTCTGGCGAATACGAAGGCTGAGGCAACATAACGGGTTTATTTTTTGCCAAAAAATCATGAACAAGCATTGAAGTGTGAGCGGGATTGTTAACATGATGGGATTTCCACCAGCAGTTTAGCCACAATTCTGGTAATTTTCTATGGATTGCTTCATGCAAATTGTGCATAACTTCCAGGTAGTATTCCTTATTGACCAAGCGACAATAAGACAGGATTTCCTGATGCACTATCCCGTTGTTATTGATGAAATAGTGATAAGAACTTTCACGTGTGATTGAACTTGTCAAACATTTTTGGTCTTAACTCTTCTTCAGGCAGTTTCCACTAGGATGACTGGGCCTTGGTTTAGGCATCATACTCATATACCCACGTTTTGTCACCTGTCATAACTTTCTTTAGCAGTTCTGGGTCACCGTCTACCTCATTCCGCAATTCCTGAACAATGCCTACACTACATTATTTCTGGTCGAAATTCAACAATTTTGTGTAAAAAAAAAAAAAAAAAAAAAAAAAAAAAAAAAAAAAAAAAAAAAAAAAAATATTTACTTGGCACGAGTCAAAGGATGACATCATAAGCAACCTCTCTGATGGGGATTCTGTGATTTCCAAAACCATTTTCTTTACTTCTTACGCATTGTCATCAGTAATTGATGTGCTAGGGTGTTCAGGGCGGATGTCACCTTCAACATCATCTCGACCCCCTTGAAACATTTATACTGTTCATAAATTTTGGTCTTACTCATTGTAGATTTGCCAAAAGCAACAGTCAACATCTGAAATGTGGTACAACTCCTTATTCTGTTTTTCAAGCAAAATTTGATGAAAAGTGAAATTCTCTGAGCCATCTCTTTATTTATTTATTTATTTTTAAGTAAAAATTCACGAAGCACTCAAAAACATATGTACCCTTTTTTACTGTAAACAATAAACTAAATATTCAAACCGCTGAAACTGCAATCATCATCAGGAATGTGTACCAACAACATAAAAAAAAAACAACCTTTGTGATCACATACTGCATGAACAACTCATGCACTATGGAATATATAATCAAAGATCAATATCACTCTGTGGCGTCATACAGCTAACTCCTTTGTGTGTTGCACTGTCCAACAGACTACTAGGAGTTGTCAGCTTTTCTTAGGTTCTCCCATCAATTAATTTTTATATATACTGGGAACAGAATGAGATGCCAACATTATAACTCCAAATCAGCTGCAAAAAGAAGAGATCTAAGTATGACGTTACAGGACGGATAACTGACTATTATGAGGGTACGACATTTTCTCGATATTCTGTACCCAAAGTTTGGAAATAAATGAAAGTGTTGAGTGGAAGTGAAATCTCATACTAATTCTGAATATAAATGAACAAGCTTTATTAATAGAATTATATGCATTTTTGTTATTCAGAATAATCACTGAGAACATAAACTTTTAATTATTATATAAGATTTAGCAGGGGCCTATTCCTGTTTTGTGCATTTTATTAGGTGCATGAGGTATTCCACCTGGTCTCCATGCCATTCTAAGAAAGTTGAAGATGTACATGGAGCCTTAACAGACAAAATAGTCAGAGGCGGCAAGGAGTCTTCTGTGCCAGTCACACTATCAAGGCATATCAATGACTGGAAGTGTATATCAATAATGTATATATGTATGTATTGAAAAAATGCTTGTTATTTGTTACCTAGAAGGTCTCCTGAAACAAGGTCTATATGTGTTCTATTTAAAGGCACAATAAAAGCCTTGTAAGATCGGTGTTGATAAGTCCTGGTTCTTGGTAAAAATTATGTTATTCTACAGATAAGAAGAATATTTAACAAGCCAATGAAAGACCATCTCACACTGCTACTCTGTGCCAACACAAGCAGTGATTTGAAAATTAAACCGCTGCTTGTTTACCATTCAAAAACTCCACGAGCATTTAAGAACTGTAGTTAAGTCCAGAAAAGCAGGTTAAATGTAAGGTGGAGGTCCAACAACAAGACTCAGGTGATACGTGTTCTTTTTGTGATTGGATCAATGAAGTCAACAACATGGGAACTGTGAGTCCGCTTTTATGCAAAACACTTTGTTATTTGTTTACTAATATATTCCCCAAACTAGTTTCGGTGACAAATATCGCCATCATCAATGGATTCTTTAAATCTTATGTATTGTATTTATGAGATGTATTTAAGAATTATTGTCGCTGTCTGCAATGTATTTTCTGTGCTTGTTCTGTTGCTGTTCTTCTAAGTGTACATCATGCCATCTGTGATGTTCTGGATCATAAACAATGTTTTGTTTTTCTGTGTACAGAAACAGCTACATGCCGTACAACAAACTTGCAGATGACATGATGTACACTGAGAAAAATTGCAAAAGAAAATATGCTGCAAACAGCGACAACAATTCTTAAAAATATGCCATAACATACAATAAGTAAGATTTAAATATTTGTCACTGAAACTCGTTTGGGAAATAAATAAGTAAACAAATGAAGTGTTTTGCATGAAGGCGGACTCACAATTCCCATATTGTTGATTTTGCATGTGAACACAGACCAAATGGAAGAGTTCCAAGATCAAGTTATTGTTATCAATGAATTGTTTGGTCCTTCGGTGAAAAAATATTTGCTTGACATGAATCTGCCTCTCCATGCCTTGCTTGTTATGGACAACACTACTGCCCATTCTCCAAGACTACAAGACCACCTCCTTGAAGAATTTCAATTCATCAAGATCCAATTTCTGCCTCCCTACACCACTCTGTTACTTCACACTATGGACCAGTAGATCATTTATAACTTAAAGACATTCTCCTAAAGCACTCTTTGAGCTTTGCTTTGAGCTGACTCAAACTATCAATCTCGCTCTTAGATAGTTTGGGAAATATCACTTCAACATCGTTGCCTGCATCAAGATGACAGAAAAGGCTTAGAAAGGGGTTACCAAGAGAACTCTCAGTTTTGCATAGAGGATGCTTTCACCAGTGTGTGTTGTCAAATGTGACTCTGAGGCATTTAAGTCAGTACTGTCAAACGGGGTGATTTCGGACGGTTTTGTCGTTATTTTGATTGTAACTTTCGTATATATTGTTAGATTAAATTGATTGAAGTCACCCCAATGGAGTGGGATGATTTTCGGACACACGTTTTTTAAATCTCTGTCCGAAGTTACAGTATATAGAGGGCGAATTCTGACAGTTACTGCCTTTTTTTAAAAAAATTCTACAGGCTTTTTATTTGATTTTGGTGACATTTGACACATTTTAAGGCATCCCTTTGTTACGAATAAGTGGTATGGAATTATATAATGAATTTTATATATTACAGATAAGTTTTTATTTTGCAAAAATTTAAATAAACAGTCTCTTTGTTCACTTCTGCATGAGCTCATTTAATATTTTCGCTTAAGCGAACGGAAAGATCTTCTGACTGTCGTTTGAGGAATAAATGCATCCATTCTTATACTGGCAAATTGTTACGAAATTTCTTCTCTTCTCGGCTAGATTTATCAAGGTAACCTTTAACTAAATATCTAATATCCAATTTAGTGAAGGGGAATCCCCAATGTGCAGCCCTCAAGATACCTTGCTTAAACATTTCTTCTTCTTCTTCTTCTTCTTCCCCCTTCTTCTTCTTTATTTAGCACTGGCTGCCCTCCCATTTTTTTCGGACGTGCTTCCTGCACTTTATTTTGTAGTGTTGACTTAGGTATACCATACAAATCACATGCTTTTCTGTATGATAATTTACCACTCTGAATATCACAAACAGCTTTATCTAAAAGTTCTGGGTCATAATTACACCATACTGTAGCACCTCTCTTGCTCTTATACGTTCTTGGCATTGTCCGAAATCACCCCACATAGTACACAGTTTCCCAAAAACCGTCGTTATTTTATAACCTTGCATGAAAAACTCGACAAACTTGTACAGAAATTGTCTCAATGCTGTTAGCTACTGAGCGCGTCGACAATTACGGTTACAATAATTTCCCGCACGGCGCAACAATAGAAAGTTTCCACTTAACGATAATGCATGGATTTTTAACACTTAGAGTGTTCGTCAATTATTCACCTAGGGAAACAATTGACGCAAAATAAAAGTTGTGGAAAGCGATAAATGCAATCTTCCGCTTAAAATAACTGGCGCATGGTCATTAAAATAAGTAATTCTTTGTTCCTATGCAGCAACAAAGAGCAAATAAGGCATACTGTCCCAAATTCACCCTGGTGTCCAAAATCACCCCATTTGACGGTACCTGTGGAGCCTGTAATCAATGAGACTGCGTCTTTGGCCAAGAGCATGGGACTAGTAGTGGGTAGCAATGAGATCAATGAGCTTGTGGAAGATCACAGCCAAGAAATGATCACCTGAAGAGCTTATAAAGTTGCAGCATGTTTCACAGCAGGGTGATGTGGAGAGAGTTTGGAGGAGGAGATGGTAACAGCAAAGCAGCAATCTTCTGGCACAATAAGAGAAAAGCTGAAAGCATCAGATTCAGTTGCTTTGTACACTGAAATCATCACCCCAATAAAGCAGTGGCTACACTTCCTACAAATTTATTCAACGATAACGCTGCGTCTCATTTTTGCCAAGTGTGGAAGCGTTGGCAAAAACAAATGACTTATCGGTAGCTTCCTAGTACAGAAGAATTAGTTATGTATCGTGAATAATAAAGCACATAATACTGTTGTATAATTTCTTTAACGAATGGCAAGAATAAGATAAAACATTTAGTACTTTTTCTGCGTGGAATGCATCATCATATTTTACATTAATTTATAAGGGATAAATTGTTTCACTGAACAAATGTTTTGCACTACGCGTAAGATTTTATGCTCACTATGCAAGGTTCCACTGTACGTACATAAAAGGCATCAAAATACTTGTCAGGGACTTGGTTATTAACTAATAATAGTTTATCATCTAATAATAATTGCCGATTTAACTGGAGCTGGTAACTGTCTGGGAAGTAGAAACGTTTAACTATTTCATACATCATAATCAATATTTTTGGAAAGCCAGAAATTGTCATTCATTACGTAAATAATGAAACATTGCACCAGTTACGTATTTTTTCATGTTTTGCACGACATGTTTCAAAAATTTATTCTTTTTGTTAATAGCAAATATGTACATAAGTATTTTGTGTAGTGTCTGCATGTGTTTAATTCTGTATCTCTTTCACTGTATTTGTCTTTTTGGGGTTATCAGGTACTGTGAATCCTCAAATATATTGAAAACCACACATGCATGAACTAACAATCACTCTGTCTGTTTGTGAAACATCACAAAAAATACTTAAGCAAATATTTGTACTTGGCAACGAGGATGAACTATCCAAATACATGTTGCTAAGCATGAAAAAAAAATATGTAACTGGCGCAGCGTTTAAATCAAAGAAATTTGCCATAAAGTCAGGAAATGTTTCAACTAGCACTACAAAATTGGCAAAATGACAAAACACACTAAATATGGTTCGAATAATGCAAATCAAGACGATCTTAACAATCACAAAGCTGCGCATGCGCAGTAGAGATAGTTTGGAAATGGTTGTGATTGGTCATGATACCTTTATTTGGATGAACCTAGTTACTTTTCATCAGCCACCAAGCCAAGTAGAACTTGGTAGCGACAAGTGGTAAAGCACGAATCGTTTCAACTTTTACTTGTTTACCGGTTCAGATCTGCTGAGTAGAGCTCCCTAGTATCAAGAAACTTTACCACATAACATTTGTAAACACTACTTGGCAGCCAGCGCCATGCCAGTGTTATTTAATGTCAATTACGCCAGTCCGTTTCTCCATGAACATTTTTTCATAAAGTGTAAATAGAAGGAAAATTATACATGTTAACATAAAATCATGTGCTTAGCATGCTGAACATAGGACATTTGACAGGAATGATTAAAATGGCGTAAATGATGAAATGTTAATTCCGGGAAAGTAAAAGTGGGGTTATATTGTATGGAATGTCAGATCCCTTAATCGGGCAGGTAGGTTAGAAAATTTAAAAAGGGAAATGGATAGGTTAAAATTAGATATAGTGGGAATTAGTGAAGTTCGGTGGCAGGAGGAGCAAGACTTCTGGTCAGGTGAATACAGGGTTATAAATACAAAATCAAATAGGGGTAATGCAGGAGTAGGTTTAATAATCAATAAAAAAAAAATAGGAGTGCGGGTAAGCTACTACAAACAGCATAGTGAATGTATTATAGTGGCCAAGATAGACACGAAGCCCACACCTACCACAGTAGTACAAGTTTATATGCCAACTAGCTCAGCAGATGATGAAGAAATTGAAGAAATGTATGATGAAATAAAAGAAATTATTCAGGTAGTGAAGGGAGATGAAAATTTAATAGTCATGGGTGACTGGAATTCGACAGTAGGAAAAGAGAGAGAAGGAAACATAGTAGGTGAATATGGATTGGGGGTAGGAAATGAAAGAGGAAGCCGTCTGTTAGAATGTTGCACAAAGCATAACTTAATCATAGCTAACACTTGGTTCAAGAATCATAAAAGAAGGTTGTATACATGGAAGAATCCTGGAGATACTAGAAGGTATCAGATTATATAATGGTAAGACAGAGATTTGGGAACCAGGTTTTAAATTGTAAGACATTTCCACGGGCAGATGTGGACTCTGACCACAATCCATTGGTTATGAACTGTAGATTAAAACTGAAGAAATTGCAAAAAGGTGGGAATTTAAGGAGATGGGACCTGGATAAACTGACTAAACCAGAGGTTGTACAGAGTTTCAGGGACAGCGTAAGGGAACAATTGACAGGAATGGGGGAAAGAAATACAGTAGAAGACAAATGGGTAGCTCTGAGGGGTGAAGTAGTGAAGGCAGCAGAGGATCGAATAGGTAAAAAGACGAGGGCTTGTAGAAATCCTTGGGTAACAGAAGAAATATTGAATTTAATTGATGAAAGGAGAAAATATAAAAATGCAGTAAATGAAGCAGGCAAAAAGGAATACAAATGTCTCAAAAATGAGATCGGCAGGAAGTGCAAAATGGTTAAGCAGGCATGGCTAGAGGACAAATGTAAGGATGTAGAGGGTTATCTCACTAGGGGTAAGATAGATACAGCCTACAGGAAAATTAAAGAGACCTTTGGAGAAAAGAGAGCCACTTGTATGAATATCAAGAGCTCAGATGGAAACCCAGTTCTAAGCAAAGAGGGGAAAGCAGAAAGGTGGAAGGAGTATATAGAGGGTCTATACAAGGGCGATGTGCTTGAGGACAATATTATGGAAATGGAAGAGGATGTAGATGAAGATGAAATGGGAGATACGATACTGCGTGAAGAGTTTGACAGAGCACTGAAAGACCTGAGTCAAAACAAGGCCCCGGGAGTAGACAACATTCCATTAGAACTACTGAAGGCCTTGGGAGAGCCAGTCCTGACAAAACTCTACCATCTAGTGAGCAAGATGTACGAGACAGGCGAAATGCCCTCAGACTTCAAGAAGAATGTAATAATTCGAATCCCAAAGAAAGCAGGTGTTGACAGATGTGAAAATTACCGAACTATCAGTTTAATAAGTCACAGCTGCAAAATACTAACACGAATTATTTACAGACGAATGGAAAAACTGGCAGAAGCCGACCTCGGGGAAGATCAGTTTGGATTCCGTAGAAATGTTGGACCACGTGAGGCAGTACTGACCTTACGACTTATCTTAGAAGAAAGATTAAGGAAAGGCAAACCTACATTTCTAGCATTTGTAGACTTAGAGAAAGCTTTTGACAATGTTGACTGGAATACTCTCTTTCAAATTCTAAAGGTGGCAGGGGTAAAATACAGGGAGCGAAAGGCTATTTACAATTTGTACAGAAACCAGATGGCAGTTATAAGAGTCGAGGGGCATGAAAGGGAAGCAGTGGTTGGGAAGGGAGTGAGACAGGGTTGTAGCCTCTCCCCAATGTTATTCAATCTGTATATTGAGCAAGCAGTAAAGGAAACAAAAGAAAAATTTGGATTAGGTATTAAAATTCAGGGAGAAGAACTAAAAACTTTGAGGTTCGCCGATGACATTGTAATTCTGTCAGAGACAGCAAAGGACTTGGAAGAGCAATTGAACGGAATGGACAGTGTCTTGAAAGGAGGATATAAGATGAACATCAACAAAAGCAAAACAAGGATAATGGAAGGTGGTCAAATTAAGTCGGGTGTTGCTGAGGGAATTAGATTAGGAAATGGGACACTTAACATAGTAAAGATGATGGTCGAAGTAGAGAGGATTTAAAAGTAGACTGGCAATGGCAAGGAAAGCGTTTCTGAAGAAGAGAAATTTGTTAACATCGAGTATGGATTTAAGTGTCAGGAAGTTGTTTCTGAAAGTATTTGTATGGAGTGTAGCTATGTATGGAAATGAAACATGGACAATAAATAGTTTGGACAAGAAGAGAATAGAAGCTTTCAAAATGTGGCGCTACAGAAGAATGTTGAAGATTAGGTGGGTAGATCACGTAACTAATGAGGAGATATTGAATAGGATTGGGGAGAAGAGTAGTTTGTGGCACAACTTGACTAGAAGAAGGGATCGGTTGGTAGGACATGTTTTGAGGCATCAAGGGATCACAAATTTAGCATTGGAGGGCAGCATGGAGGGTAAAAATCGTAGAGGGAGACCAAGAGATGAATACACTAAGCAGATTCAGAAGGATGCAGGTTGCAGTAGGTACTGGGAGATGAAGGAGCTTGCACAGGATAGATTACCATGGAGAGCTGCATCAAACCAGTCTCAGGACTGAAGACCACAACAACAACATTATATTACACTTCTTGCAACAGCTTAACTACTTTTTCTCAAGAAAAATTCTTGGGATCATTTTCCAAATCCAAGTACCATTCCCTGAAAGTGACCTCCACCTCAATGAAGCCCTGAAATGTGACATGACTTTTTCTTTTATGGAATGGCACTTCCCACTTTCAGACTTCTGTGACAACAAAATATGTTTGTAACATTTTCTAGTCAATAAGTGCAATAAGTGGTGGGACATCCCATTGTGGGAGACGATATTGTGATAACTACAGATGGAAGAACCTTTTGTACCTATCACATCTACAAGGTGTGATGGCGAGTGTATGTCTCCACCCGATGAGTGTGGCCACTTGTTCTCTGGCACCATAGTTTGAACGTATTTAGAAGACAATACAAAAAAAGAACGAAAGGTCACAGCTACAATGGATGCCATGACAAATGAATGTTGAACTGGCTTATGTAGAAACAACTTCTTGGTCTTTATCTCATCCAAGCAACATCAATTTTAAAAAAGGATCTGTCAACTCACTTTATATACGAGATTGTTTTTGTAGAAGAAAGTGTGAATATGGAAAGTTTCAAGTTCAGTTGCTTGGATCATTCAGGTAACTTGGAAGATAATTCCCATGCTCTCTTGTGGCACCCATCCACGCACAAGAAGACTACGTCCAGTGAAGGCTGCTGTTAACATGTTTTCATGGAACTGACAAGGAGGGCCACATCAGCAAATGTCAAGAAAGGTGACCAAGAGAAATTTTCTAAATCTACTAACATCTGATATCAAAGGATTACAGATTGCATGTAGGAAATGTACCACTGATGCCACACCAAAAAACAATCAACATTGCATTTCAGCCCAGAACCAAACCTCGGTCCATGCAATACCAAGTAATAAGCAGTCTCAGAGATACTGCATTGACAATCAATAGCTGCATTCGATTTTGAATGGAAATTGAACCTGGATTTCCCATTTGTCGCGAGTGGTCACCTTAACCACTTCGGCTATTTGAGCAGGCTTCCAAGAGTGGACAAAATCTACAATTGTCCTGGTGTCCACTCTCCCTTTGTGCTTGCACCATATTACCATGATTCCCATACAGGTTGAGACGCTGCCGCACCATGGAAAGAAATACTGCAGTGCAATGCCCGGGTCACTGTACTGATGTTCCGTCACCAGTATTTCACGTCATTGAAGGGCAATATGACAACTGAAAAACATAGTCTCAACCTGTGCGGGAATCATGGTAATATAACAATATGAGAGAAGGAAAGGTGCCGCTCACCATATAGCGGAGATGCTGAGCCGCGATAGGCACAATAAAAAGATTCACACAATCATAGCTTTCGGCCATTGAGGCCTTTGTCAGCAGTACACACACACACACACACACACACACACACATACACACACACACACACACACAAAGTGCAACTTGCACACTCATCTGCAGTCTCAGAGAGCTGAAACTACACTGCGAGCAGCAGCACCAGTGCATGATGGGAGTGGTGACTGGGTGAGGATAAGGAAGAGGCTGGGGCGGGGAGGGGGAGGGATAGTATGGTGGGAGTGGCGGACAGTGAAGTGTTGCAGTTTAGACGGAGGGTAGGAGAGGAGGGGGGAGGGGTAAGTAGCTGAAAGGATAGAAATAAAAATTAAAATAAAAGAAATTAAATTAAAAGACTGGGTGTGGCGGTGAAATGATGGCTGTGTAGTGATGGAATGAAAACACGGAGGGGGCTGGATGGGTGAGCACAGTGACTAATGAAGGTTGAGGCCAGGACGGTTACGGGAACGTAGGATGTATTGCAGGGAAAGTTCCCACCTGCGCAATTCAGAAAAGCTGGTGTTGGTGGGAAGGATCCATATGGCACAGGCTGTGAAGCAGTCATTGAGATGAGGGGTATCATGTTCGGCAGCGTGTTCAGCTATAGGGTGGTCCACTTGTTTTTTGGTGGCCGTTCATGCGGACAGACAGCTTGTTGGTTGTCAAGCCTACATATAATGCAGCACAGTGGTTGCAGCTTAGCTTGTAGATCACATGACTGGTTTCACAGGTAGCCCTGCCTTTGATGTGATAGGTAATGTTAATGACCGGACTGGAGTAGGTGGTGGTAGGATGATGTATGGGACAGGTACAAAGATGGGAGGATAATTATGGTCAGTGAAGGCTTCAGTGAGACCCTCGGTATATTTAGAGAGGGACTGCTCGTCACTGCAGATGCAACAACCACGGGTGGCTAGACTGTACAGAAGGGACTTCTTGGTATGAAATGGGAGGCAGCTGTCGAAGCGGAGGAGTTGCTGGTGGTTAGTAGGTTTGATATGGAAGGAGGTACTGATGTAGCCATCTCTGAGGCGGAGGTCAACATCTAGAAAGGTGGCTTGTTGGGTTGAGTAGGACCAGGTGAAGCAAATGGAGAAGTTTTTGAGGTTCTGGAGGAATGTGAATAAGGTGTCCTCACCTTCAATCCACATAGCGAAGATGTAATCAATGAATCTGAACCAGGTGAGGGGTTTAGGATTCTGAGTTTTTAGGAAGGATTCCTCTAGATGGCCCATGAATAGATTAGCATAGGATAGTGCCTTGCGGGTGCCCGTAGCCCTACTGCGGGTTTGTTTGTAGGTAATGCCTTCAAAGGTGAGGATATAATTGGTCACGGTGACTGGGAAGGAGGTATTTGGTTTTGGAATCCATAGGGCATCTGGAAAGGTAGTGTTCGATAGCAGTAAGGCTATGGGCATTAGGAATGTTAGTGCACAGGGAGGTGGCATCAATAGTGACGAGCAGGGCACCGTGTGGTAAAGGGAGAGAAACTGTGGAGAGTCGGTCGAGGAAATGGTTGGTATCTTTTATATAGGAGGATAGGTTCTGGGTAATAGGTTGAAGGTGTTGGTCTACGAGAGCAGAGATTCTCTCTGTGGGGGCACAGTAACCGGCCACAATGGGGCATCCTAGGTGGTCGGGTATATGGACTTTAGGAAGCATGTAGAAGGTGGGAGTGCGAGGAGTGGTAGGGGTAAGTAGAGAGATGGACTCTGGGGAGAGGTTCTGGGATGGGCCTAAGGATTTGAGTAGTGACTGGAGATCCTCCTGGATTGCTGGAATGAGATCACTGTGGTATGGTTTGTAGGTGGAAGTATCTGACAGCTGACGGAGTCCTTCTGTCACGTAATCCTTGCGGTTCAAAAATACGGTGGTGGAGCCTTTGTCTGCAGGTAGGATTATAAGATCGGGATCAGTTTTTAGATGGCGGACTGCGGTTCTTTCTGCGGATGTACGGTTAGTATGCATGTTGAGGGATTTGGGGAATGACAGTGACGCAAGGTTCGAGAATAAAAAATTCTGGAAAGTTAACAGGGGTTGGTTTGGAGGCAGTGGGGGTGGATCACAGTTGGATGGAGGAGTGAACTGAGTTAGGTAAGGTTCAATGTTGGTCTTTGGTTGAGTCTGATTGGTCGGGTTGGTGGCGAAAAAGAGTTTCCACTGCAGGAACCGGGAGAAGGAAAGAAAGTCTTTAACTAGTTCTTCATGGTTGAATTTGGGAGTGGGGCAAAAGGTGAGGCCTTTGGAAAGGACTGATATTTCTGTGGGACTAAGGCTTCTGGAGGAAAGGTTCATGACTGCGTTGCAGGTCTGTTTAGGATTTGAGTTCTGTGTGGTGGTGGGAGTGAGTTTCGGAGGGTGGGGTACATGTAGTAGGTCTGCAAGACAAGGTTTGTCAGCTATGAGGGGGTGTGGGGGAGGTTTGAAGCAATACCTCCACTTCGACAGCTGCCACCAGTTTCATACCAAGAAGTCCCTTCCGTACAGCCTAGCCACGCGTGGTCGTCGCATCTGCATGTAGACATACAGAATTCATTTTTTACAACCCCCCCTCCTCCACCTCCCATAAGAGGTGAATAACTGCGCAGTCACAATTTAATTTCCCAGCTACCTCCATCCTTTCTTTTACTGGGTCATTTTAAAGCCCCACAATCTTTTTTTTGCAGTAGGCCTATATGATAACATTTTAGAACAAGTGTTCTAAATCTTGACTTTTGTACAATGACCAATGGCTCCCCCATTCATTTTAATACAGCACACAGGTCCTTTCCAGCCATCAACCTTGCGGTCTGTAACCCTAGGCTTTTCCCATTTTTTCAATGGAAAGTTCACAACATTTATGACAGTGATCACTACCTGATCATTTTATCCCTACCACACCGATACTCAGCTGGATATCCTTAGCATTGGATTCCTAAGAATGTCAAGAGGAACACTTTCAGTATTTCCTTAACACTTGTTAAACTTTACCATTGGGCTACTGAAGAAAGCCTCAGACACACAGTCATAAATCTCGTACTCTCAGCAGAAGAAATAATATCACGTTCTCCAAGGTGGCCCCCCCCCCCCCCCCCCCCTCCGCTCCCACTCAGGGAGCTCGCCACTCTTTGGCGAGTTCATGTTTGCCTTTGCAGCGTTTTTCCCCTTCCGTGCTGCATGTCTATCCTCCCGCCATTCTTCTTCCCCTCCCTTAGGGAACACGTCTGGGATGTTATTGCGAATGTTCTGCACTGTCTGTTGCTGACGTAAAAACAATCTCACCTTTGTTTTTCGCTCCCTTTTCCTTTCTTCGTTTCCCTTCTCCTCTTGTTCCTCTGCTTTGGCATTTGAGGTTCCTATTTTTCTTCTTCCTCCTTGTGCGCTCCTGAAGGCTGGCCCACGCATCTGACGCATAACAGGTGACTGGGTAAGGTGTAATTCCCAGCCCCAGGTTGACAAGTAGGGTTTGCACATACCCCCTGGTACAGGCCAGGCCCAGAGAGGGGTGATTGCCTGAGCCACAACCTTCCCAAATTGTCGATTGGTCCCTCTGTCAGATGTTTGGGAGGTGTGAACAATCACCTAAGGTGGGTGCACCCCCTTGTGAAAGGAGCCCCCAGTTGGAAGGAATGTGCCATCAGAGACGCTGGCAATCATGGGGGATTTTCTCACAATGAGTCAATCATCTTCCCAATCAATGTCTACAAATCGTAAACATAATGGGGCTAATGATTTGAATACCCTTCCCGCTGCACCATGGTTCCTCATGGTTTCAGGTACTGAAGACGGTCAGTCCTTCGCCACGGTAAATCTGTTTATTATTCAGAAAGGTGTTGATGCAATTGCTGACACTGTGAAATCCTGCTCTTGTTTACAGAATGGCACTTTGCTTTTGGAGACTGCTTCTGATTCTCAAGCACAACAACTGCTTGCCACCTCGCTTCTCCATGGCTACCCGTTCGTGTCGAGGCCCATCGAACTCTGAATTGTTCCCGTGGTGTTATTTACACTAGGCTGCTCGATGGCTTAACCAAGGCCGAAATCCAGTCTTACCTCTCTGATCAGGGTGTCATTGCCGTCCATTGTGTAATGAAAAAGGTAGATTCCTCCTTAGTGCCCACCCACACTCTTTTCCTCACCTTTGATAGAGTGGTGCTGCTGTCAAAGATCAAAGCAGGCTGTGAAATTATCACACTCCAGCCGTACATTCGAACCCAATGGGCTGCTACCAGTGTCATCGTTTCAACCACACTAGAACGTCTTGTTGACACACAGCCAAATGTGTAACCTGTGGTAGGGATGCACACGAGGGCGATTGTGCATCTCCTTCTCCTGGCTGTGTCAACTGCAATGGCAGCCATGCTGCCGCCTCTCTAGATTGTGCCATGTATCTTGATGAGCAGACTCTCCAAGAGAGTCATGTAAAGGAAAAAGTGCCTTACCCAGTAGCTTGCAAGTTACTGGCTAGTCAAAAACTCAGTGTTCTCCTGTCTGTCACCTATAGTTCTGTTCTTGTTACCCCATGCTCCGTGAAATACATGGCTATGAAGACATGCAACCTCAAATTCAGCTCCGAGGTTGTGAAATCGCCCAGTGTCAAGGTAGCATCACCGCCCCCTGTCCTGCTGTGCAACAAACTGTCAAACTCTTGCACCACGTGGCAAAGCCACCAGCTACAAAACCAGTAGGCAGGAAAGGTCAGAAGGAGTACTCCTGTGAAGACTTCCTCCGTGCCTCCATCCAAACAACATCCGAATCTTCCTCTAACCAGAAAGGCTTGAAAAAGTCCACCAAAGGCAAACGGTCTTCTCCTTCGCCAGCTCGAAGATATTGTCGCCACATGGTACCTTCGTGCGGCCGGCCTCCGTATAGCCGGTACGAACCACCAACGGTTTTTCAGCATTGGACTCTATGGACTGACTGCACAAGCTAGCCAATGCTTCTGTGGACCCCATGGAGCGGGATCCTCCCCGGCTTATGTGCCCTGTAGTAGCAACTCTACACCGGCTGTCATTTGGCGACCACTGAGTTGACACACCTACATCTCTTCCTCCTCCTGACTGTCCTCCAATGGAACATTTGCTGCCTTCGGTCCCACAAAGAGGATACTAGTGTCGCAGCATCCCCTTGTACTCTGCTTTCAGGAAACGAAGTTGCGCCCTCACAACTGCCTTGAGCCTTCAAATTACATACCAATTCGTTTTGACCTGCCCCCTGAGGTTGGCATTCCATCTCACTGGGGCATCATGCTGCTCATACAGGATGATCTTCATAGTCAGCCCATCTCCCTGACTACCCGTCTTCAAGCTGTTGCAGTTCGCCTTTTCCTTCCCCGCCTGACTTTTTCACTCTGTACCATTTAAGACTCCGTCATTCGATGTTACTCGACTTCCTTCAGCTTATTGGGCAGCTACCTCCCCCATTTTTGTTACTTAGTGACTTTAATGCGCATCATCCTCTTTGGGGTTCTCCCAGGACCTGTCAGAGACGCGCCCTCTTGGCTGATCATCTTAACCAACTTAACCTCTTCTGCCTTAACACTGGAGCACTCACTTTCCTTTCTGACTCCTCGCACAGCTATTCTCATTTTTACTTATCCTTTTCCACTGCCCAGTTTGCCCATCGTCTTTGAGTGGTCGGTCCTTTCTGACACCTACTCGAATGACAATCTCCCGTGTGCTGTCCATTTGTCCTTTTTAACCTTTTTTGCTCTCTTAGGAAGAAATTAAGTTATTTAATTTTTTTTTTTCGAGTTTCTGTATTCTTGTTCATTCATTTAACTTTTTGGAATGCTATTGTTGATTTCATATGCTTCTATTTTTGTTCAAGACTCTAATTTTCCTGTAGCAACAAAACTGTTTCTTTAACACTCTATGCTATGTTGAAAAGAAACTTTTCGAAATAGTGATTTGCAAATTCCCTAGCGACTGGCTTGAAAAGTAAAGTCTCTGTGTAGGGGATTAGAGTTAGTGAAACTGAACTATTTTGCTCTATTAATTTTGAGACAAAAGCTTTTAAGGTGTTTTTCAACCACTCACTTTCAAGCAAACATAAATGTAACTTTGAAATTAAATGTGGACCACATCAGTTACATTTATAACATTAAGACCAGACACGATCTCCAAGTTGAGCACATGCACCAACAATCAGGGTGTTAAGTACCAAAGAGAAAGAAATCAGATGATTTCCAATTACTCTATGGATTCATCAAATAATATTTGTAATGTTTTTAAGATAATGTTTCCTGATAATGTTGCTGAACATTTTTTGCTTTCATCTAAAAAACATGGGATGCCTAATAAGAAGTGTGTTCATCATATTACACATTAAGTTTCGGTGAAACTACGAATGGTCAGAGAATAAGTTTTGCATAACACAACACAACACCTAAGAACTTTCTATCGACAAATCAGGTGGGAAATGTTACATCAGAAATTATGTGAAGCGCTTTCTGAAGCAAACTTGTCCATATATATGCCTCATGTTGTGAACAGATGGACCTAGTGGCTTTTAGTCATGTCCAGGAGACCTACAGCAGACAAATTCTAAACATTATCAGAAGTTGCAACATTCATGCTGTGCATAAGCATCCAAAGTTCAGGTCAATCTTTACCATTATTGTGAAGGTTTGCCTGTTCGCTGGGAAGAATATCCTGAAGGATTTTTAAACAGTGGGACAGTATTCAATATTACTTAAATCTTTAGCATATACCTCTCAAAAAGAATTCTGCTACTGTTCCATGCAAAACCTACACTCTCATTGCGAATGCTTTAAAAACTCTTAAATGAAAGCAGAAATTCATTTCACAGTGTCATCTGCAGAAGTATTCAGCAAGTTCACACAACATTTTCAAAGTCAAACACCTTTGATTCACAAGTTGCATACTGGAAAAGGAAACATATTTCAAATGTTTTTAGCTCATGTTTTGAAGATTTCTGCTTTGAGAAAAACTGAATTTCTGAAGTTCGTCATCATGAATTCTGTACACTGGATAATCTGCTTCCTCTTGAACAATTAGTTGTTAGTGGGCAATGACTGAAGAGTTTAATAAACTGGAAGAAGGCGACAAGTTGTGGTTTCTAAATAACGCACCAAAAACATTACAAAGCAGCTTATAAACATGTGATGGAAAATACATGTTTATCAAGTACACCACTGAAACGTATTATGTTTTTAAACCCCAAAGAAAGAATATAGACTAAAATCTGCTGAATGTGTTAAAGGCTGCAAAAATGATGCCATTTCCTGTACTGAAAGATTACTTATTAGACAAGTGGAAGGTTCTACGGTTTGAAAAAGATGACCCAGCTTTAGATAAGAAAGGGTGACAATTACTCGCAGCAGCACATCTCAAAACGAGGAAAAAAGAACACCCACAGTGTTAAGAGTATCCAAATGTTTCAAAAGCTGTTAAGACTTGTCTTACATTGTCCAATGGAAATGCGGACAGAGATAAGATATTCAGTTTCGAAGCACCCATTAGAAGAAGAAAAGTAGCAATGACTGAGAGTTTTTTTAAATAGTATTTTGGCTGTGATTGATGCTTTGGGACAATATCGCCATTTTCCTCCTGTCAGTGTCGTCGTAACTGCCGTCCGCTTCACGTCTGCTGTGCAGCGAGCTACCTTAATTTAGGTATTAACCGTATTTTTCTTACTTGTCACTTCTTCTTCCGTGTGTTTTTGCTTTTAGGAAGCTTTAATTGTCGAGTGCTAGTAATAGTGTTCCATAGATTTCGTGTTTGTTTTGAATACAGTCAGAGAGGGTCCCTTTAGTCAACCATAGTGCCAGTAGTGCTAGTGTTTGTTTTCAATACAGTCCAGAGACAGTAAATTGATTTCTTAGGATGGATAGGATGTGTGACTGCTGTGTACGGACGCAGGAGGAGCTGGTCACTGTTCGCGAACAGCTGAACGTGTTGATGGCCGCAGTCAGCCGTCTTCAGGCTGCTGCCTCGGAGTGTAGCGGCAGTGGGGAGTCTGGTGCATTGCATGGTACACCCCAGGTGTTACATGCTTCACCCACTGTCCGTGCTGTCGAGACATCTTCGCGGGTACCGGGCGCGGTTGGACCACCCTCTCCCCAAGGGGAGTGACGGGTTCAGCGGCATTCACGGCACACGAGGCGGAGGGTCAATGTGGAGGCTGGCCGTGTGGCATCGCCCGCTCTGCCTGTGGGTGGACATGTGGCCGCTCCTTCAGCAAGGTCCGAGCAGGCACACGGGGGGAGGGGTTTATTAGTTATTGGGAGCTCCAATGTTAGGCGGGTGTGGAGCCCCTTAGGGAAATAGTGGAAAGGTCGGGGAAGAAAGCCAGTGTTCACTCTGTCTGCTTGCCGGGGGGTCTCATCCGAGATGTGGAGGAGGCCCTGCCGGTGGCGATAGAGAGAACTGGGTGCACCTGAATGCAAATTGTTGCTCATGTCGGCACCAATGACTCCTGCCGTCTGGGTTCAGAGGTCATCCTCAGTTCGTGCAGGCGGTTGGCGGAATTGGTGAAGGCGGAAAGCCTTGCTCGCGGTGTAGAATCAGAGCTAACTATTTGTAGTATCGTTCCCAGAACCGAGCGGTCCTCTGGTTTGGAGCCGAGTGGAAGGCTTAAACCAGAGGCTCAGACGATTCTGCGGAGATCTGGCATGCAAATTTCTCGCCCTCTGCTATCAAGTGGAGAAATGTAGGGTCCCCCTGAATAGGTCAGGCGTGCACTACACGCCGGAAGCGGCTACAAGGGTAGCGGAGTACGTGTGGAGTGCACATGGGGGTTTTTTAGGTTAGAGAATCCCCTCCCTAGGCCCGACAAGACGCCTCCTGAGCCGCGGCAAGGTAGGAGTAGGCAAAATGCAACAGGGAATAACAATATTAATGTGCTAATAGTAAACTGCAGGAGCTTCTATAGAAAGGTCCCAGAACTGCTCTCATTAACAAACGGTCACAACGCCCATATAGTACTAGGGACAGAAAGTTGGCTGAAACCAGACGTAAACAGTAATGAAATCCTAAACTCAGATTGGAATGTATACCGCAGAGAGAGGGTGGACAGTGAAGCGGCAGGCGTGTTTATAGCGATAAGAAGTGCGATAGTATCGAAGGAAATTGACGGAGATCTGAAATGTGAAATAATTTGGGTGAAGGTCACGGTTAAAGCAGGCCCAGACATGGTAATTGGATGTCTCTATAGGCCCCCTGGCTCAGCAGCTGTTGTGGCTGAGCACCTGAAGGATAATTTGGAAAATATTTCGAGTAGATTTCCCCACCATGTTATAGTTCTGGGTGGAGATTTTAATTTTCCGGTTGTAGACTGTGAGACTCAAACGTTCATAACGGGTGGCACGGACAAAGAATCCAGTGATATTTTTTTGAGTGCTTTATCTGAAAACAACCTTGAGCAGTTAAACAGAGAACCGACTCGTGGTCATAACATATTAGACCCTCTGGTGACAAACAGACCCGAACTATTTGAAATAGTTAACGCAGAACAGGGAATCAGCGATCATAAAGCGGTTACTGCATCGATGATTTCAGGCGTAAATAGAAATATTAAAAAAGGTAGGAAGATTTTTCTGTTTAGCAAAAGTGACAAAAGGCAGATTACAGAGTACCTGACGGCTCAACACAAAAGTTTTATCTCAAGTACAGATAGTGTTGAGGATCAGTGGACAAAGTTTAAAACCATCGTACAATATGCGTTAGATGAGTATGTGCCAAGCAAGGTCGTAAGAGATGGAAAAGAGCCACCGTGGTACAACAACCGAGTTAGGAAACTGCTGTGGAAGCAAAGGGAACTTCACAGCAAACCTAAACATAGCCAAAGCCTTGCAGACAAACAAAAATTACGCAAAGCGAAATGTAGTGTGAGGAGGGCTAAGCGAGAGGCGTTCAATGAATTCGAAAGTAAAGTTCTATGTACTGACTTGGCAGAAAATCCTAAGAAATTTTGGTCTTATGTCAAGCGGTAGGTGGCTCAAAACAAAATGTCCAGACACTCTGTGACCAAAATGGTACTGAAACAGAGGATGACAGACTAAACGCCGAAATACTAAATGTCTTTTTGCAAAGCTGTTTCACAGAGGAAGACTGCACTGTAGTTCCTTCTCTAGATTGTCGCACAGATGACAAAATGGTAGATATCGAAATAGACGACAGAGGGATAGGGAAACAACTAAAATCGCTCAAAAGAGGAAAGGCTGCTGGACCTGATGGGATACCAGTTCAATTTTACACAGAGTACGCGAAGGAACTTGGCCCTCTTGTTGCAGCGGTGTACCGTAGGTCTCTAGAAGAGCGTAGCGTTCCAAGCGATTGGAAAAGGGCACATGTCATCCCCGTTTTCAAGAAGGGACGTCGAACAGATGTGCAGAACTATAGACCTATATCTCTAACGTCGATCAGTTGTAGAATTTTGGAACACGTATTATGTGTAGAGACTAGAAATCTACTCTGTAGGAATCAGCATGGGTTTCGAAAAAGACGGTTGTGTGAAACCCAGCTCGGGCTATTCGTCCACGAGACTCAGAGGGCCATAGACACGGGTTCACAGGTAGATGTCGTGTTTCTTGACTTCCGCAAGGCATTCGATACAGTTCCCCACAATCGTTTAATGAACAAAGTAAGAGCATATGGACTATCAGACCAATTGTGTGATTGGATTGAAGAGTTCCTAGATAACAGAATGCAGCATGTCATTCTCAATGGAGAGAAGTCTTCCGAAGTAAGAGTGATTTCAGGTGTGTCGCAGAGGAGTGTCATAGGACCGTTGCTATTCACAATATACATAAGTGACCTTGTGGATGACATCGGAAGTTCACTGAGGCTTTTTGCAGATGATGCTGTGGTGTCGAGAGGTTGTAACAATGGAAAATTGTACTGAAATGCAGGAGGATCTGCAGCGAATAGACACATGGTGCAGGGAATGGCAACTGAATCTCAATGTAGACAAGTGTAATGTGCTGCGAATACATAGACAGTTCCCTTATCATTTAACTACAAAATAGCAGGTCAGCAACTGGAAGCAGTTAATTCCATAAATTATCTGGGAGTACGCATTAGGAGCGATTTAAAGTGGAATGATCATACAAAGTTGATCGTCGGTAAAGCAGATGCCAGACTGAGATTCATTCGAAGAATCCTAAGAAAATGCAATCCGAAAACAAAGGAAGTCGGTTACAGTACGCTTGTTCACCCACTGCTTTAATACTGCTCAACAGTGTGGGATCCATACCAGATAGGATTGATAGAAGAGATAGAGAAGAACGGAGAGCAGTGCGCTTCGTTACAAGATCATTTAATAATCGCGAAAGCGTTACGGAGATGATAGATAAACTCCAGTGGAAGACTCTGCGGGAGAGACGCTCAGTAGCTCGGTACGGGCTTTTGTTAAAGTTTTGAGAACATACCTTCACCGAAGAGTCAAGCAGTATATTGCTCGCTCCTACGTATATCTCGCGAAGAGACCATGAGGATAAAATCAGGAGAGATTAGAGCCCAAACAGAAGCATACCGACAATCCTTTCCATGAACAATACGAGACTGGAATAGAAGGGAGAACCAATAGAGGTACTCAGGGTACCCTCCGCTACACACCGTCAGGTGGCTTGCGGAGTATGGATGTAGATGTAGATGTAGAGTTCCCAATGACCCACAGCTCATCAGGTATAGACAGCAAGCATATGCAAACTGTACTGCTTATATGGAAGAATGTGAAAGAAACACGAATTAGAAGAAATGCAAAAAGAGGAAGAAAGCCAAATGTGATACAATATTGCAGAGCCTGTGTTATTCTGATTCTGATGCAAAGTTCCTTTGGACAGGACATGCATGCATTCCATTCTACAGCTGATGGTTGTCATTATTCGCAATTGTGAAAGCATTTAATGCAAAACCAAAGGCATCCTGAAGAGAAGATTTGAAATGTGAAAAACAGTAAAAAATCAAATGACTATGAGATAGCTGCTCTGAAAGAAAAGAAATAACACTCAACTGTCTATGGAGGCACAAGAAGCAGCTCTCTCTCAAGCCTCATCTGAACTGAAGAAAGCACTAAAAAAACTAAAATAAAATAAATTATTTAAAGATAGCAAAAGTGGTCTAGGATATGACTGAGGGTGTGGAAATCATGCAAGCGGAAGAAAGGGAGGTGGAAACCATTGACAAAAATCTCGAGGAAAGAAAATCTAATAGGATTACTACTTTGTTTGTTGCTAATATTCTTAATAAACAATAATCTAAAAAATATTTTGTTTATCTCTTTCCAGTACTGAAATGTACAATGTTATTACCTGTAAAAATGTGATGAATGTTTTGTTTTTGAATTACGATTACCAATCTCGAATTACCAATGTAATTGCATATATTAATAAAGCTGTATGAAGGAAGAAAACAACTGTACTCCATATGGGACCACAAAAGAAATTTATCATGGTCTTAAGAGCCCTTTTTGGTAGAGTATTATCAAAAATAATAACAATTAGTTTGTGACACCTTCTTATTGAAATGTAAGGGGCAGTAAAATTAAAAAAGTGACAGATGGAAAAAAGTAGGGCCATGTATTGCAGTTACATTCTTCTGCATAAAAGTTAGTTGATCTCTCTTGAGATACTGCTGAGACTACACAACCACCAATGTAGTCCAATTTAACTCTGTTTAGTGGGATTGGTTCACCACAGTGCTACACTCTCCAACTGGTTGCTCTCCCCTTGGGTGCAACCCTGCCTAAGGAATGGTCCCCGTGCATGGAGGTCGTTACCCAGAGTCCTCGTATTATCAACAAGGTAAATATGAACTGCTCAGCATTTTTGGGAAACATTGTGTTCCCTGCACAGTCATGAGGCTACTACTATATGGATACCTGATGACCCCCAACACAGACTGGTTACCATGCTGGGTGTTTGGCAACCTTCCCGAAACAACCCTCACAACTAAAAAATTTCGAAAACAAAGTGGGAGGTCAAATGTGGTAATGTGAGGCATCCGTAAATAATATTAAAATGGTGTATTTAAAAAAAAAAAAAGAAAGAAAGAAAAAAAAAAATGAGTAACCTAAAGCAAGAACTGGAAATTGTCGAATACGACATCTGTTGAAGGTTAAGTTGAAAAGAAAGAAACAGCAAAAAGAACAGCTAGACAGGAAAAAAGAAATGTCACAATGGCTCAGGACCCCATGCCCACCATTTACATATTGACAAAAAGAGTTGCAAGCTCCAATGGGGGCCTTAGATTATGCTCTAGGGTTCTCCAACAAATTGATGTCAGTGAAATTATTTTGTATATCTGTGTATAAGATCTGAATATAATAGAGGGAAACATTCCACGTGGGAAAAATATATCTAAAAACAAAGATGCTGTAACTTACCAAACGAAAGCGTTGGTATGTTGATAGAGACAATAAAAAACACACACACACAAATTTCAAGCTTTCGCAACCCAAGGTTGCTTCATCAGGAAAGAGGGAAGGAGAGGGAAAGACGAAAGGATGTGGGTTTTAAGGGAAAGGGTAAGGAGTCATTCCAATCCCGGGAGTGGAAAGACTTACCTTAGGGGGAAAAAAAGGACAGGTATACACTTGCACACACAAGATCTTTTATCTTTTTATGACACATTGAAATTCAACACCCGTTAGCATCAACCTTTAACGACATCAAATTAATATGCGAATATTTTGTATGAACATATACGTCTATCCCTTAGACTGACTAGAAGGCTTATAAAATGCACACTCATCACCAGCCACACCTCTATAACACTAGGGTCCAAAAAGTAAATGAATGTCAAGGAAAACTGCGTCTACCCATGGGAAGAATATAAATTTAATATATAAATTTGTTCACTTAGTGTTTGTATAAATGAATTCACTTAGTATCTGTTAAAAAATCTAAACAACAGTAATTAAAGTTAAGCTGAAGATGAATACTTACAAATGTACAGTAACTATTTCAGCTGGGGGTGATAGTGATTCGACAACAGCAGGTAATGGCTGGCGTCGCCTTGGTCTTGGAATGCTTTCAGCTGTAGTGCGTCGAGTAGACCGTACACGCCGCCTTTCTCCACTTCCATTTCCAATTCCATTTCTGCTTCCACTTGCACCATCATTTCTATTTTTATTCTTGTCACACAAAGCTAAAATTGAAGTAAATGAGTTCATTCTCACAGCTAGGGAACGTGAGTTTAAACATTTTCTCCTTCTGTAGATTCTTCAATAACATTTTCATGCCACTTCTTTTAATAGACAGATATTGAAAAAACAGAGTTTTACTGAATGTTGGTGGTTGGTAGAAAAACGTTTTGTGTAACCACAACAAATTTATATTTCATTTATATGAAAAGCAAGTGCTTCCACTCCACATCAATCTCTTTTCGTGCGGAAGGTCGGAAATACAGGAACTGGCACAAATATGGAAAACACCATGACAAATGAATGCTTGAACATAAACACAGATGCCAGCCAAGCCTGCGGGTCGTGCTGATGTATTTGACCACAAACAGCACATGTATAGCGTCCTCAATATGATGGAAGTATCAGCCGTGGTCAGAACAGTGTTCTGTGAAATTGTGAGTGCTTATGTCAAAGCTAAGCTACTTCAAACATGGGCTAATTATTGGTGCTTGTTCAGCAGGTGCTTTCATAACCGAAGCAACCAAAGTGTTTGGTGTCTTAACAGGAACCACATCGAACATTTATACCGCATACAGGAAAAGGGAAAAAACATCAACCACAAACTCACAATGCGGACGAGAGAGAGAGAGAGAGAGAGAGAGAGAGTAGAATGATTGTGACAGATGACCACTGAAGAGGATTGTGATGAAAAATATAAGAACAACAGCTGCGAAAGTCACTGCGAAACTTCATGTTGTGCCAGTGAAACCTGTCAGCACCAAAACTATACAATGGTAACTCTAAAAAAGGAAATTTCAGGGTGAACCAGAATTCCCAAATCATTCTATAGTTAATGCCTGTAACAAGAAAACATAGTGCTGAAGCCATCATGTCTGGAAAGTGTAGCCAGATAGGGGAAGGGGTCACGCGAGTCAAAATCAGTGTCCTTTAACCCACTCTGAAATCCCTACAAGAGGTGTACTGAAGCAACGGTCAACTGTCAAATGACATTATGCACTTTGTGATTTTTAGTAACACATGGATAACAGCAACTAAGCAGCTAATGCCAGGGAGCTGGTGATGAATGGGAAAGGGGAGGTGTGACATGACAAACAGAACTATTCTCAACATTTACATTCTATAAATCAACGTTAGAAATGAAAAATCAGTCTAACAGCAAGAACTATGAAATGGCTTCCTTAGAACTTACCATAAAGGCAGAGGGAGGGAATGGACCTACCTCCCCACTTAGTAATTAACAAAAAATTATGGTTATTTCAGAAGCACTATATAAACACAAAGCAATATTATAATCTCAGAAGATTTGCTTAAATTAATGTATACATGAAAACATTAAGAGTGAACAAACTGCACAACTTCTTGAAAAATATGGAAATTAACAGCTACATAAGTATTGTTCCTGATAACTTCTTGTCTTGGAAGTTAACGTACCTTTGCACAAGTAAAAGATGGTTGCTTGAGAGGTAACGTACCTTCAGTGCACAAGGAGAAAAATGGAAGGTATAAAATTTAAAGCAGACTCTCTGTTCAAATAACAAAAGTAAAAACTTTTACACTAAACTATGTCACTCTCAGTCCCTCTAAAACAATGAAGCCATACTTGCTCTTGTGGCCTGTGTGTTCACAGTTAAAAGTTTAAACATGAATTATGTTGAGAAACATGTCTATTGCAAAATATATCTTCACAGAACTAAGAGAAAGCCAAGACCACACAAAAAGTTGAACATATAATAATAATTCAAAGTATGTACCTTGTCTTTCATCTTTTAACTCCTGTCTCCTCTTCTTCATATCATCCGAAAGGTTTTCCACCATCTTGTTTATAAAATTATCAAGTGAAAGTGACCTGAACTCTGCAGAAATTGGCTTCCTGCAGACAGGGCAATCCTTTTTCTTTTTTTTCCACTCACTTATGCAAAACTTACAGAATGTGTGATTGCACGTTAAAGTTGTAGCCTAAGGAAAAAAAAATCCATATAAAGTATTACCAAATGGCAGACTCTCCTTACTGTATTTATTTAAAATTATCTCTCCACCCAAAGACATAAGTAAACTTTGTTTGATCACAGCAAGTAGTTATTTTAAACCTTTAATGACTCTGTTACAGTTTATTTCATTCATTTACTGGTTGTGTTCTGTAGGTTATATGAAGAACCTTCAGCAAAAGTGAAACGAGTCAAGGTGACTCAGCTATTACAAATAGCATTAATAACTAACTGCCATTTAATTGCCACATAATATTTATGCTTACTCAAACTAACAAAGTTTAATGTAACAAAATCAACAGCAAAATCAAAACAGTGGAGATTGAAAAATGTGCTGCTTTAAATGTATTTACTGGTTGATGTTTATCCCTTACTGCTAGATTAATGGTAATGAGCACAATGATACTCATCTTAGAATAAGATTTATCAGTGTGCAGTAAGAACAGAATCCGATTAACAATGACAGTTCCTACTTGACACACACCTCATAAAATTTTCAATTCCTGAATTAAAAAAAGTCAATTTGCAGAAGTGATTTTTTCATTTTGTACTTTAATTTATATAGGGATTCACAATTTCATCCTATATGTCAGATAGAAGCTGAAGCTGCTGGGAGAACTTCATTCCAGATTCCCTATTCTGAAGCTCTGGAAAAGGACACACTGTCAATATGGCAATCTTTTTTTTCTGCCTTTTACTGTGATTTATTTAATCATTTTATCTCAATACAATTATAATTAGCAATGAACACCATTAAGGAGTAAATGTGCTGGAAAGTTTGTAAGAACACCCCAGTCTTTGAAGAGGCCTCTCCGAGGTCTTTGGTTACAAACTTAACACACTGTTACTGCGCAGTTTAACCAGATAAATACTTCCTTTACTTTAGCCCAAATGATAATTCCAAAAGACAACAGAGAGCGAATGTATGCAAAATCAGCCAGGACCCTGGCATTTTGCTTTTAAGAAAACACAGCTACACTCATCTCAACATTTTTTAAACAAATCAAGCATTTCAATCTGACATGTTTATCTCTGTGTTGGCTCCATTTCTGCGCATAACCTCCAAAGAATTTTACACAGAATTTCTTTTAGCACCTGACCTACACCTATTTCTGATACCAGAAGGTCATTTTATTTATTTCAAAATGTATAGTAACACTTTTCACAAGATCAAGACTTGTTCTGTTTGTGTGAACCAGTTGTAGATCCATTTGGCTATTGCCTAGGCTGTGTGTAGTTTCTGAGATTGAGTATTAATATGCTTGTGTCATCAGTGAACACTACCTTTTTGAACAATCTGTAAAAATACTGGAAGCACATTAATGTAAGCTAGAAACAGGAGAAGATCTGACATTATCCTTGTAGGACTTGATTTTTTATGTTTGCCATTAAGAGTTTAGTATTATTCTTGTGGTGTAGTCAGTCAATGTGGTTCACTGCTTTCCATTCTCCACATAAAAAGGAGCCATTAATCTCACAATGTACTGGCATACCTCTCACAATGTACTGGCATACCAACTAGAATATCATGGCTAGTGAACTAAAAGGCTTGGCAAGGTCACATAATATATCAATAATTTAGCTACTGATGCTTTATCTATTATATCATTGTCGTTCTCTTTCTATAGACAATATTTTACCAAATCCTGTACTGTCAAGCAGTTACAAAGTTGTGTTTTTAAAAAGTGTGTATTCTATAGGAGGTCACTTTCTCACTTTTTTTCTTTCCTTTTTCTTTATTTTTTGGGAAAAAAAGAGGACTTGAAAGAATTAAATGAATCTGTAAGTGATTTGTTTGTATCCATTTTTATAGCTGAATGTCATTACCAGATATTTAAATCACTCAAGGAATAGATCATAAACCACTGACTGATAACAAAGATGGTTCAACAGCTGTCTGATCAATCCAAAAATAGAATTTTAATTACTTGGTTGCTTGATTAGTTGACTAGGGTGGGGTCAAAACAACAACGTCATTGGTCCCATGATAGAATGTGGCAGAGACTAAGGAAGGAACAACACAAACAGCAAAGTCCAGTCAACAGGAAGGGAAAACAGGCAAACAAAAAGGTAAAAGGAACATAAGGGCAGCAGAAAGAGGAAAGAACAGGAGGGAGTGGGGGGAAACAGGGTGAGCATGGGTGTCGGAGCATCAGCACCACCACTGTCCCATCCCGATCCCCACACCGTACCATGATCACGACACAATGGGGACAATACCAAGGGAAGAAGAAACAAGGCAAGACAAAACAAAACTGTACAAAAGACAAGATGAAAGAAAAGGGAAAAGGGAAGAGAACCTGGCTGCTGAGGGCACAAAGCCACGGCCTCCATAACCAATGCCAACACTGAGGGACTCAAATTCCAGAGAAATTAAACCTTAAAGGACAAACCACTTTGGCAAAGAAAAATGAGGAAGGATGTAACCATGCAAGGGTCGTCTGCTAACAACCTGGGCAAGGAAGGAAGGAGGGTATACTCAGAGCGTTGGGCCAACAGGTGGGGACAGTCCAGCAAAATATGGATCATCATGAGGGGAGTACCGCAACTCATCCATATACACAGACCAGAGGAGACCAATGGTCCGATGGAAGCCACAAGTAAATAATAATACGCAGATTGAAGAAAACTGCAACAAGATGACTGTATTTTGCAAGTGAGATATATTGGAAAAATCTGGGAATTTTTTTCCCTGTTCATGTATACAAGCCGATTTTCCCCTCTCAGTGGAGAGAGCATATTCTGGTTCCTGTCCTTACACCTTACAAGGATCCATTGTACCTTAATAGTTGCCACCCAATCAGTCTGACCAACATCCAGTGCAAGTTATGTGAACCAATGGTGGCTTGGTGGCTCAGTTGGGTCCTCAGATCTTGGGATCTTTTATCTTCTTACCAGTGTGGCTTTTGGGAGGGATGTCTCTGATTGATTCAAACTGCAGTTTCCAATCAAAGTATATAATCAATCACAGACTGTCCGTCCCGAAAGCCACACTGGTAAGAAGATAAGAGATCCCAAGATTTTAAGAGCCAATGGAGCCCATGAGCCATGGTCGGTTCAAGTAACTTGCAGGAGATACAGGTCAGACTGACTGGCTAGTAACTATTAAGGTACAATGGATCCTTGCCAGGCTGAAGGACAGGAATCAGAATACGCTCTGTCCATTGAGAGGGGAGAATTGGGGTGTACACATGAACAAGTAAAAAAAATTTCCAGATTTTTCCCAGATATTATGCTTAAAAAATACTGTTTTTCTGGGTGAAAACACACTTTTTCCGTGTTAAGTGACAGCAGCTTTCCCGAAGATTTTCCCTTGGAACTGTACAAGTTATCAATCCTTTCAATGGTCTATACTACAAATTGCCCTACCATATGGACTGGCTACAAGTGCTGGTGACCTAGGGAGGGGCGGAGGTGGCCTACGGTGGGAAAAGGAAGAGGCAAGGTATCCACACTGTAGTTGCTAGGGAGGGAGTTGTTCTTCCCCAAATGGCTCACAGTACAGAATAAAAAATTAGAAGTGGTGGTCAAACCCCCAAAGGGGGACCAAACATGTAGGATGAAAAGAAGAGGGCAGAGAGGAAGGAATGAGGACTGAGAGGGAGGGGCACTGGTAAGGAAATGCAGCCTGGGAAGGAAGAATCGGGCACAACAGCTCGGGGGGCCAGTGAACAACATGTGCAAACTCACGAAAGAACCATGAGCCCCCTGAAGGGAATTGTGATACATAGCAACAGAGACTATTACAGGCAAAATAAATGCCACATTTTAGTGACACAGTAGCCTGTTTTTAATTGCTAATTTTTTTAAATTATGTCAGTCGTGTGAATATTGTAGTAACTCTAAAGACATCTCAATTTAGATGTTTATTAACAAGTGCAATGATTGTTACATATGTGAGGAAACTGCTGGCCAGTGCCTTCAATGTGTTGTAGCTTGTACTCCACATGTAACTACGTCAATTTTATTAGCCTGTTTTTGTTTATTGTTTAATAATAATTCAGACAGTTTGTTTCATTCTCAGAGCATTTAAATTTTTGTGTACAGTAGTTGCGAGTTGTTTTCTGATGACAAATTAGAAAGTCTTACAATACTTGCTTTGAGTTAGTGTCTACCTGCTGTTACAGCTTATCCTCTGGACTAAGCATGTTTTTCTCACACAAGCACAAAATATTTATATTCCACTTGTTATTTATTCCTTGCCCTGATTATATTTTGTTATCATTTGTTTGTTGTTTGGGGAAGATGGATTCAAAATGTTGAGAAAACATCTTTAAGAGAGAGAGAGAGAGAGAGAGAGAGAGAGAGAGAGAGAGAGAGAGAAATTTTTCAACAACATGGTTTGCTTTGTAAATCTCTTCCCAGTGTTCATTGCAAAAACTTTCTCCAAACATCATGCCTCAATCACTAACAATATTAATTTGACCCTCAACTATTCTGATGTGAACCTGGCTGCATTTACTTTACACTGGCACAGCAGTTGGGTTGGGGCAAGAGGTTGTTCTGGTGAAGGGAGCGAGGAGAGGATGCCAGAGAGCAAGATACTATTTTAGACAAAATCACTAAAGATAGAGCACAAATTCAGATTAATGGAAGGGAAGGGAAGGGAAGGGAAGGAAATCGGCCACATCTTCTTCAAATCAATCATCCCAGTATTTGACTTGGACAATTTAGGGAAACCATTGGAAACTGAAATTTGGTTGGTTGAATGGGCAATATAACAACCTCCTCATTGGTAATGCAACATACTAATCACTGCTTCATCAAATCTTTTGTCCATGAAATAATTTAGTTCCATGTATAAACTGTTTCGTAAGGGTTGTGACAGTCAGAATACAAATTAAGCAACTAATTCTGCAATCAGGCCCTTAGGAACACGCACTGTTAACCATTTGCTATGTCATTAATTGCCTAAGGTGACACTGGATGGGGTATGGAGCAGGGTGTAGTAAGCACATTGCTCTCCCAAATATTGTCAGCTTTGCAAACCCTTGAGCCACTACTCATTCAAGCAAGTCCTCAACTGGCCTCATGATCCTGGGTACATCCCTTTTTCATCTTACCAAGGAGAAATCCTTAGCAGTACCGGGAACTGAAACCAGATCCTCAACATAGCACTCCGATATCCTATGGAGGCAGACAGTCAATATGAAAAAATTCTTTAAAACGTTTCTTAAAACTAAGAACTGATATTATGTAATCTTTGGCACGATTTGTGACAATTTCAATTCCATTACAAAATTCTGATCAGGGTTAACTATGAAACATACTGACTCATACAAGTTGGCAGTAATATATCAACCAGTACAGTAAAGTGATTAAAAAAAAAAAACGCCTGAACGAAAATTAATACTTACAGCCACAAACAACTCATTGCATATACTACATTGCAGTTCTGTTTCCATCAGTTCTCCAAAATTGTGCAAAATTTCTTCTCGTGCCTGGAGTGTATTAACAGAAGCTGACTGCACAGCTTCACTTAATTCCTTTTCTAACATTTCTCTTTTCTGATCAACAATGATTAAATTCTGTTTCACTTTCTCTAATTCCTCAGTTAGTTTCCCAACATCTTCTTTTGCTTCTGATTTCTCTGGAAAGATAAGCAGCAAATTGTCTTCAGCAAATCACATCAAACTTTTTAACATTTCTCACAAATTCAGCAAGGTACTTATTAAAATATTGCCACATTATTGTGTATTATCATTGATTATTGTCGATGTCCCTACACTTGCTACCAATCTTGGTTTCTTTCACTGTTATGTGTATTTCAGCATGCAATACATTTACGTGTGCAGCCCGTAACTTTGCAACATCCTTAATATATCCGCAACTAATATTATAACAAAATCTACATTTTCAAAGAATTCTTACTTTCACTGGCACACACAAACATGACCTAGGGATCAGATCACCTGCCAGAACAGCAGGAACAGGTTGAAGGGAGTGGGAACTGGTCAAAGGAGAGAGGGGCAGGACCAATTCCTCAAGGGGGCAGCCATGGTCACAGGGTGCGGGGAGGAGGGGGTTGTGGTGGTGGAAGGTGCAGGGTTGAGGGGGCGGAGGAGACAGGAATGGTCGACGGTGAGGTGGGACCTGCATAAGATGTGTTGTTATGCCCACATAAAAACTACGCACATTAATTACAGCCCTATTAGTAGACAATATGACTGCTTTTACAAGTGGATCAGATAGGAAATGACTGTGATAACTGTGCAACATGTGGCGGCAAAGTGTTTTGGCAAGTGGGTCCAGAGTGGAAATATTCATGGGGTACAAGATTGTAAGCAAGAGTTGCACATTAATGGACTATGAACATGTGTCGGATGAGTGGGCTGTGGAACAACACTACTGAATTTTCATGACACCATCTGATGCAATACTCTAAAACCTTTGGATAAGACTCAAACACCACTATATGATAGTAGTTGCACAAATCCATTAATGCTGGTTAAAAAACTGACAGAGCAGCACTCGTAGTTTTACACGCATAAACTCGCTAGCCCCCCCCCCCCCCCCCTGCCCCCCATAAACCGTGGACCTTGCCATTGGTGTGGAGGCTTGCACGCCTCAGTGACAGATAGCCATACTTAACGTGCAACCACAATGGAGGAGTGTCTGTTGAGAGGCCAGGCAAATGTGGGGTTCCTGAAGAGGGACAGCAGCCTTTTCAGTAGTTGCAGGGGCAACAGTCTGGATGATTGACTGATCTGGTCTTGTAACATTAACCAAAATGGCCTTGTCCTGGTACTGCAAACAGCTGAAAGCAAGGGGAAACTACAGCCACAATTTTTCCCACGGGTACGCAGATTTACTGTATGGTTAAATAATGATGGGTAACATATTCCAGAGGAAAAATAGTCCTCCATTCGGATCTCCAGGCAGAGACTAGTCAGGAGGACATTGTTATCAGAAGAAACAAAACTGGAATTCTACGGATCGGAGTGTGGAATGTCAGGTCCCTTAATCGGGCAGGTAGGTTAGAAAATTTGAAATGGGAAACGAATAGGTTAAAGTTAGATATAGTGGGAATTAGTGAAGTTCGGTGGAAGGATGAACAAGACAAGGGTAGCGGAGTACATTTGGAGTGCACATGGGAGTATTTTAGGTTAGAGAATTTCCTCCCTAGGCCCGACAAGACGCCTCCTGAGACGCGGCAAGGTAGGAGTAGGCAAAATGCGACAGGGAATAACAATATAAAAGTGCTAATAGTAAACTGCAGGAGCGTCTATAGAAAGGTCCAAGAACTGCTCTCATTAATAAACGGTCACAATGCCCATATAGTACTAGGGACAGAAAGTTGGCTGAAACCAGACGTAAACAGTAATGAAATCCTAAACTCAGATTGGAATGTATACCGCAGAGACAGGCTGGACAGTGAAGGGGGAGGCGTGTTTATAGCGATAAGAAGTGCAATAGTATCGAAGGAAATTGACGGGGACCCGAAATGTGAAATAATTTGGGTGAAGGTCACGGTTAAACCAGGCTCAGACATGGTAATTGGATGTCTCTATAGGCCCCCTGGCTCAGCAGCTGCTGTGGCTGAGCACCTGAAGGATAATTTGGAAAATATTTCGAGTGGATTTCCCCACCATGTTATAGTTCTGGGTGGAGATTTTAATTTGCTGGATATAGACTGGGAGACTCAAACGTTCGTAACGGGTGGCAAGGACAAAGAATCCAGTGAAATTTTTTTAAGTGCTTTATCTTGAGCAGTTAAACAGAGAACCGACTCGTGGTGATAACATATTAGACCTTCTGGTGACAAACAGACCCGAACTATTTGAAACAGTTAACGCAGAACAGGGAATCAGCGATCATAAAGTGGTTACTGCATCGATGATTTCAGGCGTAAATAGAAATATTAAAAAAGGTAGGAAGATTTTTCTGTTTAGCAAAAGTGACAAAAGGCAGATTACAGAGTACCTGACGGCTCAACACAAAAGTTTTGTCTCAAGTACAGATAGTGTTGAGGATCAGTGGACAAAGTTTAAAACCATCGTACAATATGCGTTAGATGAGTATGTGCCAAGCAAGGTCGTAAGAGATGGAAAAGAGCCACCGTGGTACAACAACCGAGTTAGGAAACTGCTGTAGAAGCAAAGGGAACTTCACAGCAAACCTAAACATAGCCAAAGCCTTGCAGACAAACAAAAATTACGCAAAGCGAAATGTAGTGTGAGGAGGGCTAAGCGAGAGGCGTTCAATGAATTCGAAAGTAAAGTTCTATGTACTGACTTGGCAGAAAATCCTAAGAAATTTTGGTCTTATGTCAAGCGGTAGGTGGCTCAAAACAAAATGTCCAGACACTCTGTGACCAAAATGGTACTGAAACAGAGGATGACAGACTAAACGCCGAAATACTAAATGTCTTTTTCCAAAGCTGTTTCACAGAGGAAGACCGCACTGTAGTTCCTTCTCTAGATTGTCGCACAGATGACAAAACGGTAGATATCGAAATAGACGACAGAGGGATAGAGAAACATTTAAAATTGCTCAAAAGAGGAAAGTCTGCTGGACCTGATGGGATACCATTTCGATTTTACACAGCGTACGCGAAGGAACTTGCCCCCCTTCTTGCAGCGGTGTACCGTAGGTCTCTAGAAGAGCGTAGCGTTCCAAAGGATTGTAAAAGGGCACAGGTCATCTCCGTTTTCAAGAAGGGACGTCGAACAGATGTGCAGAACTATAGACCTATATCTCTAACGTCGATCAGTTGTAGAATTTTGGAACACGTATTATGTGTAGAGACTAGAAATCTACTCTGTAGGAATCAGCATGGGTTTCGAAAAAGACGGTCGTGTGAAACCCAGCTCGCGCTATTCGTCCACGAGACTCAGAGGGCCATAGACACGGGTTCACAGGTAGACGTCGTGTTTCTTGACTTCCGCAAGGCATTCGATACAGTTCCCCACAGTCGTTTAATGAACAAAGTAAGAGCACATGGACTATCAGACCAATTGTGTGATTGGATTGAAGAGTTCCTAGATAACAGAATGCAGCATGTCATTCTCAATGGAGAGAAGTCTTCCAAAGTAAGAGTGATTTCAGGTGTGTTGCATGGGAGTGTCATAGGACCGTTGCTATTCACAATATACATAAATGACCTTGTGGATGACATCGGAAGTTCAGTGTGGCTTTTTGCAGATGATGCTGTGGTGTATCGAGAGGTTGTAACATGGAAAATTGTACTGAAATGCAGGAGGATCTGCAGTGAATAGACACATGGTGCAGGGAATGGCAATTGAATCTCAATGTAGACAAGTGTAATGTGCTGCGAATACATAGAAAGATAGTTCCCTTATCATTTAGCTACAAAATAGCAGGTCAGCAACTGGAAGCAGTTAATTCCATAAATTATCTGGGAGTACGCATTAGGAGTGATTTAAAATGGAATACTCATATAAAGTTGATCGTCGGTAAAGCAGATGCCAGACTGAGATTCATTGGAAGAATCCTAAGGAAATGCAATCCAAAAACAAAGACAGTAGGTTACAGTACGCTTGTTCGCCCACTGCTTGAATACTGCTCAGCAGTGTGGGATCCGTACCAGATAGGGTTGATAGAAGAGAGAGAGAAGATCCAACGGAGAGCAGCGCGCTTCGTTACAAGATCATTTAGTAATCGCGAAAGCATTATGTAGATGATAGATAAACGCCAGTGGAAGACTCTGCAGGAGAGACGCTCAGTAGGTCGGTACGGGCTTTTGTTAAAGTTTTGAGAACATACCTTCACCGAAGAGTCAAGCAGTATATTGCTCGCTCCTACGTATATCTCGCGAAGAGACCATGAGGATAAAATCAGGAGAGATTAGAGCCCAAACAGAAGCATACCGACAATCCTTTCCATGAACAATACGAGACTGGAATAGAAGGGAGAACCGATAGAGGTACTCAGGGTACCCTCCGCCACACATCGTCAGGTGGCTTGCGGAGTATGGATGTAGATGTAGAAGACTTCTGGTCAGGTGAATACAGGGTTATAAATACAAAATCAAATAGGGTTAATGCAGGAGTAGGTTTAATAATGAATTAAAAAAATATAGGAGCACGGGTAAGCTACGGCGAACAGCATAGTGACCGTATTAATGTAGCCAAGGTAGACACGAAGCCTGTGCCTACCACAGCAGTAGAAGTTTCTATGTCAACTAGCTCCGCAGACAACGAAGTTGTTGTTGTTGTGGTCTTCAGTTCTGACACTGGTTTGATGCAGCTCTCCATGCTACTCTATCCTGTGCAAGTTTCTTCATCTCCCAGTACCTACTGCAACCTACATCCTTCTGAATCTGCTTAGTGTATACATCTCTTGGTCTCCCTCTACGATTTTTACCCTCCACGCTGCCCTCCAATACTAAATTGGTTATCCCTTGATGCCTCAGAACATGTCCTACCAACTGATCCCTTCTTCTTGTCAAGTTGTGCCACACAATTCTCTTCTCCCCAATCCTATTCAATACCTCCTCATTAGTTATGTGATCTACCCATCTAATCTTCAGCATTCATCTGTAGCACCACATTTCGAAAGCTTCTATTGTCTTCTTGTCCAAACTATTTATTGTCCATGTTTCACTTCCATACATGGCTACGACGAAGAGATGCAAGAAATATATGATCAGATAAAAGAAATTATTCAGATAGTGAAGGGAGATGAAAACTTAATGGTCATGGGCGACTGGAATTCAATAGTAGGAAAAGGAAAAGTAGTGGGTGAATATGGAATGGGGGGGGGGGGGGGGGGGTGTAAGGAATGAAGGAGGAAGTCGCCTGGTAGAATTTTGCACAGAGCATAACTTAATCATAGATAACACTTGGTTCAAGAATCATGAAAGAAGGTTGCACGTGGAACCTCTTCCTGGAGACACTGTAAGATTTCAGATAGATTATATAATGGTAAGACACAGATTTAGGAACCAGGTTTTAAATTGTACGACATTTCCAGGGGCAGATGTGGATTCTGGCCATTGTAGACTCAAACTGAAGAAACTGCAAAATGATGGGAATTTAAGGAGATGGGACCTGGATAAACTGAAAGAAACTGAGGTTATAGAGAGTTTCAAAGAGAGCATTAGGGAACGACTGACAAGAACAGGGGAAAGAAATACAGTAGAAGACGAATGGCTAGTTTTGAGAGATGAAATAGTGAAGGCAGCAGAGGATAAAGTAGGTAAAAAATTAGGGCTAGTAGAAATCCTTGAATGGAAGAGATATTGAATTTAATTAACGAAAGGAGAAAATGTAAAAATGCAGTAAATGAAGCACGCAAAAGGGAATACAAACGTCTCAAAAATGAGATCAACAGGAAATTCAAAATGGCTAAGCAGGGATGGTTAGAGGACAAATGTAAGGATGTAGAGGCATATATCACCAGGGGTAAGATATATACTGCCTACTGGAAAATTAAACAGACCTTTGGAGAAAAGAGAACCACTTGTACGAATATCAAGAGCTCCGATGGAAAACCAGTTCTAAGCAAAGAAGGGAAAGCAGAAAGGTGGAATGATACATAGAGAGTCTATACAAGGGTGATGTAGTTGAGGGCAATATTATGGAAACGGAAAAGGAGGTAGATGAAGATTAAATGGGAGAGCCAGTCCTGACAAAACTCTACCATTTGATGAGCAAGATGTATGAGACAGGCGAAATACCCTCAGACCTTAATAAGAATATAATAATCCCAAACCCAAAGAAAGAAGGTGTTGACAGGTGTGAAAACTACCGAACCATCAGTTTAATAAGTCACGGCTGCAAAATACTAACACAGGTTCTTTACAGATGAATGGAAAAACTGGTAGAAGCCGTTCTTGGGGAAGATCAATTTGGATTCCGTAGAAATGTTGGAATGCGTGAGGCAATACTGACCCTATGATTTATCTTAGAAGATAGATCAAGGAAAGGCAAACCTACATTTATAGTATTTGTAGACTTACAGAAAGCTTTTGACAATGTTGACTGGAATACTCTCTTTCAAATTCTGAAGGTGGCAGAGGTAAAATACAGGGAGCAAAAGGCTATTTACATTTTGTATAGAAACCAGATGGCAGTTATATAAGTCGAGGGGCACCGAAGGGAAGCAGTGGTTGGGAAGGGAGTGAGACAGGGTTGTAGACTATCCTTGATGTTATTCAATCTGTACATTGAGCAAGCAGTAAAGGAAAAAAAAGAAAAATTTGGAGTAGGAATTAAAATCCATGGAGAAGAAATAAAAACTTTGAGGTTTGCCGATGACACTGTAATTCTGTCAGAGACAGCAAAGGACTTGGAAGAGCAGCTGAATGGAATGGTAAGTGTCTTGAAAGGAGGATATAAGATGAACATGAACAAAAGCAAAACGAGGAGAATGGAATGTAGTCTAATTAAACCTGGTGATTCAGAGGGAAATATTATAGATTCAGAAATAAGACACTTAAAGTAGTAGATGATGTTTTTCTATTTAGAGAGAAAAGTAAATGAGGATTGTCAAAGTAGGAAGGATACAAAATGTAGAGTGGCAATGACAAGAAAAGTGTTTCTGACTAAGAGAACTTTGTTAACATCAAGTATAGATTTAAGTCTCAGGAAACCTTTTCTTAAAGTATTTGTATGGAGTGTAGGCACGTATGGATGTGAAACGTGGACAATAAATAGTTTAGAAAAGAAGAGAATAGAAGCTTTCGAAATGTGGTGCTAAAGAAGAATGCTGAAGATTAATTGGGTAGTTCAGATAACTAATGAGGAGACACTGAATAGAATTGGGGAGGAGAATAATTTGTGGCAAATCTTGACTAGAAGAAGGGATCGGTTGGTAGGACATGTTCTGAGGCATCAAGGGATCACCAATTTAGTATTGGAGGGAAGTGTGGAGGGTAAAAATCGTAGTAGAGACCAAAAGGTGAATACACTAAGCAGATACTGAAGGATGTAGTTTGCAGTAGGTACTGGGAGATAAAGAAGCTTGCACAGGACAGGGTAGCATGGAGAGCTGCATCAAACCAGTTTCTGGACTGAAGACCACAACCACACAAAACTTAATGGACAGGGGAGTGATCAACCTCAGTATTTTCAAAGCATGATACAGTGCAAATAGTGATGTTTCATCAAAATTTATTAAAATTAGTGTATTTCAGTGAAATTTATTACTTATGTGCTAAAATATCTGAATGTAGAGGTGCTAGGCATTTACCGTTTTTAATATATCTTCAATTATATGTGAAATCGTCACATAAAGATGACAAAAGAGAGAAAATTATGTCTGTCAACAAAGACTTGTTTCATAATTACATATTGCTAGATACAACATTCTGCTAACCTGCCCAATACACACATTTATGCACTAGTGTGTTACCAAGGAGTAGATAAGATACATCTCTGTGATATTTTACATCACTGAAAAGTGAACACTGAGAAATGCATCTCTGCCACAGGAACTGTTCAAGCTTTTAGAAGATCAAAATGACGCACCAAGTTATATAGGCCTAAGTCATAATGTGTCCAATATGAAACTATATTCCTATAGTACATAATCAATACTGGAGGTATCAGACCCGATATGTCGAATTCATTTCCTCTGCTACCTCAGGTGACAGTTGATATGTCCAGCACCAAAATACAAAGAAATTGGCAGCACTTTTGTTGTTAACTGTTTTCCATACAGATTTTGTTAGCTACTGAGCTACCGAAGCACGACTCACGCCCGGTACTCACAGCTTTACTTCTGCCAGTATCTCGTCTCCTACCCACCAAACTTTACAGAAGCTCTCCTGCGAAGAGCACTTGCCCGCGAAAGGCAAAGGTCCCGAGTTCGAGTCTCGGTCGGGCACACAGTTTTAATCTGCCAGAAATTTTCATATCAGCGCCACACTCCGCTGCAGAGTGAAAATCTCATTCTGGAAACATCCCCAGGCTGTGGCTAAGCCATGTCTCCGCTATATCCTTTCTTTCTGGAGTGCTAGTTCTGCAAGGTTCGCAGGAGAGCTTCTGTAAAGTTTGGAAGGTAGGAGGCGAGATACTGGCAGAAAAAAAGCTGTGCGTACCGGGCGTGAGTTGTGCTTCGGTAGCTCAGTTGGTAGAGCACTTGCCTGCGAAAGGCAAAGGTCCCGAGTTCGAGTCTCGGTCGGGCACACAGTTTTAATCTGCCAGGAAGTTTCATATCAGCGCACACTCCGCTGCAGAGTGAAAATCTCAGTCTGAATAATGATCGGATTTCAAGAGAGTTTGTTACAGATATCAGGGTATAAAATTCTAATTTGTATAGTTCTTGGCTTCAGATGCTTCGGACTGTGGTTTAGGACACCTTAGGTCATAACATTATTTTAACAATAGGAATGGGGTAGCTTTTGTCAAATTTATGAAAATTAAAGTTGCTACGCACTATATAGTGGAGATGCTGAGTCGCAGATAGGCACAACAAAAAGACTGTCATATATAAAGCTTTTGGCCAGTAAAGCCTTCGTCAAAAATAGACCACACACACACACACACACACACACACACACACACACACACACACACACACACAAATGTGACACACACACACACAATGCACACAAATGAAACTCACACAAAAAACTGCAGTCTCAGGCAACTGAAACCACATTGTGACAGTCTTTTTGTTTTGCCTATCTGTGACTCAGCATTTCCACTATATGGTGAGTAGCAGCTTTCCTTTTCATAATACATTACATCATGAATTTTCCATTGTTTGATTTTTGTTAAATTTATATTGTCATACAATCCAAGAAATTATGCCTCTATCAAGGGGACAGCTCTTTGCGGTTTGGACGTCTGAAAGATTTGGCTATTTACTGCCTAGTTATAGACATTGCCATCTCTAATTAAAAGTAAAATGTTGGTGCACAGACACACAGACTTACCATGCCTGCATTCAACTTACAAGATTCTGATTTAGAAGTACGAGGGCGTGCTCAAAAGCAATGTTTCCAATTTTTGTATTTGAAAACTCAAAGCTTTTTAAATAAAACAAACTTTATTAACATTGTACATCTTTATTCTTCACATCTACATATTTATTTCTCAACATCACTTTGTCAACAAACACTTTTTCCCCATGAGAGACCAGTTTGTTGATACTGTCACTTTAGAATGTTTGACTTTGTTGACAGTGCCATAACCTCACCTCTGCTTGCAAAGCTTCATCACTATCAAAGTGAAGTCCTCAACAGTTCCCTTTAAATTTAGGAAACAGATGATAATTGGCACCAAGTCCATGCTGTATGGAGGACAAAGACAATAGTGAACCCACGGAGTCAGATTGCTGCCAATATCACAACACTCGTGTACGGTCTGGCATTTGCCTTGCTGAAGTAAACGGTGCTCCAGGTGTGCACAAAATCTTTGAATACATGCTTTCGGTTTTGTGAGGGTTCCTCACACACTGGCATAGTTATGTTATACATAGTCATGTGACATGCTACAATTCAGAACCCTCTAGTGGCAGAAGTTTGCAACTTGTATCAAAAAGCAGAAAAGTCAACCACATAATATGTTTGATATGTAGTATCTCAACTGAAACTGAGAACAGAACAAAAAATTCAGACACATTAATTTTCAGCACATATTCATATTTAATGTCAAACAGATATAAAATGTTATTCTATATCTGCATCAGAATAATGATGTGACTGATGCTAGTCGTGTTGAGGACAATTACCACAGCAACAACCAATCAAATAATGAACTTCACCATATCTTCTGTTCTGTTCCCCATAACATTGCTCTGCTACTTCAGGTGACAGCTGTCACTGTCAGTTGCAGATGATGCTCGTGGCCAGTAACTTAACAGGGATTCATTTTTGTTGTTTGTATTATTTATCTGTCCAGACTGCTAATTTTCCTGACAGAATTTGCTAAACTAATTGCAAATTTGTGCAGAAAAGTGATAAGATGATTAGCACTCTGCTAAGCAAACCAATTACTGCACACTGGTTGGCAGCAAGTGAATACATACAGATTGTTCTGCCAAGTAGTTGCTGCAGCACCTCATATCATGCTAGACTAACAACCAATCCGCTATTTTGGTCAAGGTAGAGTTGTACTGTCTGGACAACTTGTGGGAATGGAGGAGGAAAATGAAATAAATAATAATAATAATAATAATGAAAAAAGATTCCACTAGGATGAGAACCAGTAAATTCTTTTTATGAAGACTGATGTATTCAATAAAAATAAGAGGTACTTCACTCCCACTCCACGTAACGATAGCTGTAGGAAACACAGAAGTATCAGTTGAGATTGAAAGAAATTCCTCCCACAGGTGTGATTGGTAAAATCCTAATGGTAAACTGCCAAAGAATTCACAACAAAGGGCCAGAGTTGGAAGACTGAGGAAAAGCAGTGAAGCTCACATAATACTAGGACAGCAAGCTGGTTGAAACATTAAATTGATAGCAGTGAGATTCTTGGGGAAAATTTAACTGTATATCAAAAGGATAGGCAAATGGGGAAAGGCAGTCATGTATTTGTCGCAGTAGACAAGAAACCAAGGTAGAAATTGAAGCTGAATGCGAGACTGTTTGGGCAAGACTCAGTATCAGGGATAGGCATAAAATGATAATTTGATGCTTTATTGCATACCAGACTCATCTCCTGATGTAGCCGAAAACTTTAAAAGAAAACCTCAGTTATCTTGTATGTAAGAAACCTAATCATACTGTAATCATCAGTGGAGACTTTAATCAACCAACAATTAATTGGGAAAATTACAGTTTTGTTAGTTGTGAGCTTGATAAACATCCTGCGAAACTTTATTAAAAGCCTTCTCTGAAAACTATCTAGAACAGTTATTTAGGAACCCCACTCATGATGGAAATATATTGGTTCTAATGGCAACAAACAGACCTGAGCATTTAGAGGAACTCTGGCTCAAATTTGAAAGAATAGTTGAACATACACTGGATAGATATGTAGCCAACAGAACAGTTCATAATGGGAGGTAATCTCCATGGTGTACAGTCACTGTAAAGGAACTTCTAAAGAAACACAGATTGCTGCATAATAGTTGTAAAACAAAGCATAGGGCTACAGCTAGAGAGATGTTGAATGAAATGCATTTGGCTGTCAAGACCGCATTGCATTATACATTCAATGACTACCATAGTGGAATACTTTCAAGTGATCTTTCACAGAACACAAAGAAATTCTGGTTGTAAGTCAAGACTGTTAGAGGCACCAAAGTTAGTGTCCAGATCCTAGTGAATGAGACTGGGACTGAAACTTAGGGTAGCAAAGCAAACGCTGAAATGCTTAACTCCATTTTTAAATGTTCCTTTAAAAAGGAAATCCCAGGAGAACTGCCCCAATTTAAACCTCAACCCACTGAAAAAATGAATGAAATAAGTATTAGTGTCAGTGGTGTTGAAAAACAGCTGAAACTGTTAAAATTGAACAAAGCTCCAGGGTCCGATGGAATCCCTTTCAGATTCTGTACTAAATTTGTGGCTAACTTAGCCCCTTGTCCAAGTATAATCTGCCGTAGATTCCTCAAACAAAAGCTGTGCCCAGTTCTTCAAAAAAAGGCACAGATCACACCCGTCTACAAGAAGTGATCCAGCAAACTACCATCTAACATCCCTGACATCGATTTGTTGTAGAATCTTAGACCATATTCTGAGCTCAAACATAATAGGCTATCTTGAACAGAATGGCCTCCTCAATGCCAACCAGTATGGATTTCAAAAACATCAATCATATGAAACCCAACTCGCACTTTTCTCACAACATACTAAAATCTTTAGAGCAAGACAGTTCGGTAGATGCTGTACTCTTTGATTTCAGAAAAGCACCTGACTCAGTACCACACCTACACTTATAGTCAATGGTACAATGGTACAATGATATGGGGTATGAAGTTAAATTTGTGACTGGATTGAGGACTTTTTGGTAGGAAGGATGCAGCATGTTGTCTTTGATAGAGAAGTAACTTCGTGTGTGCCCCAGGGGTGTGTTGGGACCTATGCTCTTCATATTGCATATTAATGACTTTGCAGGCAATATTAACAGTAAAATCAAGCTTCTTGCAGATGATCAGTTATCTGTAATGAAGTACAATCTGAAAGATGCTGTATAGATATACAGTCAGATCTTGGTCAGATTTTAAAGTGGTGGAGAGATTGGCAACATGCTTCAAATGTTCACAAATGTAAAATTTTGCACTTCACAAAATGAAAAAACGAAATATCCTATAACCACAACATCACTGAGTCAATGTTGGAATCGGCCAACTCATGCATCACACACATACCTGGATGTAGCACTTTGAAGGGATATGAAATGGAATGATCACACAGGTTCAGTCATGGGTAAATCACGCAGTCAACTTCGGTTTACTGGTATAATACTGGGGAAGTGCAATCAATCTGCGAAATAAATTGCTTACAAATCAGTCATGCGACCAGATCTAGAATGTTGCTCAAGTGCGTGGGACCCATAGCAGATAGATCTAACAGGGGATATTGAATGTATACAGAGAAGGGCAGCATGAAAGGGCACAGGTTGGTTTAATCTGTGGGAGACTGTCACAGAAATACTGACGGAAATGAACTGGAAGATATATGTAAACTATCCCAAGAAAGTCTATTGACAAAGTTTCAAGAACCAGCTTTAAATGATTACTCTAGAAATACATTACAACCTCTTATGTATTGCTCATATATGGACTGTGAAGATACGATTAGAATAATTACTGCATGCACAGATGCATTCAATCACTCATTATTCCTGCACTCCATGCGTGAATGGAACAGGAAGGAACCTTAATAATTGGTATACTGCACCTCATAGTGGTTTTCAGAGAATAGGTGTATATGTAGAACTGTGAAAATGGTAATATGATGGAAGAGGATATGATTTTGTGGATGGATATCTCGGTTAGGAGAACACGGAGAACATCTATGAGTATTATACTGTATATACCACAAAAGTACAGGGTTTATTCATTTTGGACATACTAAGCTGATTCAAGGACTAGGTTTTCCACAAAATTCTGCCATTTTTAAAATAAGCCTCATCTGACAAAATGGATTATGTAATTCATCAGAAGCTGAATATTCCTACTTACAAGATGAGGTGTCAGATGTATCCCACTACAACAAAAATTTTTCTTATCATAAAATACATCTTTGAACATTGCTAGTAACATCGAAGAACTCTTTGCCGAGGCAAGTCACATTTCTTCACCAACCTCTGAAAGTGATTACAGAAACTGCGTACACTGAGTACACTTGCTGTCCAAAAGATTGTAAAAATGCGTAAACTGTTATACAATATATAATAGTTTAGAATCAATTCTACACTTATTTCTTGGAATTTTAGAAGAAAGAACTGAAGAAAGAATTGTAAGAATGGGTGTGTTTAGTTCCAGGAAACGGAGAGAGTAACACAAACATAGATGATTAAGACAGGAGACATTAACATAGGAGGATAGAGGATTAATGAAATTTTCTCTTTTTATTTCTTTACTAAGACTGTACCTCATCCAAAGATTTTCCTGTTAATTCACCCCATAAAGGAATCTGTAAATCAAAGGTGTCAAATTTGGAGCACTTAAATGATATTTGTGTGGCCCATGCTGCCAATACAACAGTATGTAAATATAGTATCGCCTTATGCACAGGCACACAAAATCCAACTAGCAATTAATATTTTGCCAGATGACTCCCACAACAGACCCAGAGAGGATAAAACAAGATTCCTCAAAATGTGCTCCATTTATGCCCACAGAACAACATTCTGTGATTTGGAGCAAGAAGAAGATGAAGATGAAGAAGAAGAAGAAGAAGAGTTCGACTTCACTGCTGCACACTCAAGTGCATACAATAGATCAATCTTTGTCAGACTTTGTCAGTACAGTCGGTCATCATACCATTGCTCCCTATATATGAAACGTATTTGCTATTCCAAATACGGACAACCATCAGCTGTAGAATGGAATGATGACAATGAAACTTTGAACTGGACCACGGCTTGAACCCAGATTTCCTGCTGATTATGAGCAATTGCCTAACCATTTGGCTATCCGTGAATCACTCTTGGCCAGACCAAAACTTCCGTAAGCCGTCGGCCATGCGTCTCCAATCTGTACCCATACATCCCCTATGTATATTCCCCTACAGGTGAGACATTTTGCTTGAAAGTCACTTGCCTGGTGTTGACTGATTAATGTGATATTGCCTGTATTATTCTCAATTACGATGCAACTACAGCCATTATGAAATACTTTTAAAAGTACTCACAATTGCAAAAAAAATGGTTCAAATGGCTCTGAGCACTATGGGACTCAACATCTTAGGTCATAAGTCCCCTAGAACTTAGAACTACTTAAACCTAACTAACCTAAGGACATCACACACACCCATGCCCGAGGCAGGATTCGAACCTGCGACCTTAGCAGTCCCGCGGTTCCGGACTGCAGCGCCAGAACCGCACGGCCACCGCAGCCGGCACAATTGCAAATATGGACAACCATCACGCATGTCCAATCTAACAGGCACTGCAGTGACTGCAGCCGTTAATGAAATACATTAAATGTATTCATAATTGCGAACATGGACAACCATCAGGTGTAGAAGGGAATAATGACAATGAAAATTTGTGCCTAGATTTCCCACTTATTGCGAGCAGTCGCCTAACCATTTGGTTATCCATGCACAACTCACCCAAACTTCCTCACGTCGTCAGCCATGCATCTACAATCTGTATTCATATATCCATTATGTATATTCTCGTACAGGTGAGACATTTTACTTAAAAATTGCTTGCCCAGTGTTGGCGGGTATAGGCTGTAGATGCAGGGTTGACGACATATGGAACTTTGCATCTGGCCGTGAGTCATGCACAGATAGTCAAATGGTAAAGCGAGTCCCAGTCCGGCACAACATTTCACTGTCACCATTCCATTCTAGAGCTGATGATTGTCCTTATTCGCAATTGTGAATATATTTAATGTATAGGGAGCAATTATTATGCATGTCAAAACGCATTCTGCATTGTAATTCAGATTAACACAGGCACTGCAATATCATATTTATCAGCTGACACCAGGCAGGTGACTTTCAAGTAAGTTGTCTCACCCACACAGGAATAAGCATAATGAGTGCACGAGTACAGATTGTAGAAGCATGGTTGATGACATAAGGAAGTTTGGGTGAGTCATATATGGATAGCCAAATGGTAAGGCGACTGCTCTTGAGAAGTGGGAAATCCCAGTTTGAGTCCTGGTCATTCTCAAGATTCCATTCTACAGCTGATGGTTGTCCACGCGAATACATTTAATGTATTTCATTATGGCTGTGGTCGCTGCAATGCCTGTTCCTTTGGACATGTATGCATGTCCAAATGAACTTTGCATTGTAATTCAGAATAACATAGGCACTTCAATATCTTATTTTGCTCCCCAGATCTCCTCAAAATATCTTTACAAATCTGTAGTCCTTCATGACTATGATGTCACAATGTTTTCCACACATGTCAGCAGCATCATTCAAACAGTTGTGATATATATTTTCTACTTCTGCTGCATGGTGAGTAGTGGTATTCCACGGCCCACTGAACTTACACACGGTCTTAGTTCATTTTTGTACCCCTCCTCCCCTTCATTTGTTTTTTACAATCATTTGCTTGGATAGACACGTGATGAATACAAACTGTTAAAATAAATGAACAAACATTCAGATTGTTAAAGCACTAGATGTTTTTATAAAAGGTAACATATTTCTTGAACATAAAAAATGGGAACTGGACAAATTGATAACTGTTTTCCACAATGAAAAAATAATGTCTTTCCACTCATCAAACAAATCATTTCGTACAAGGCTAAAAGTTTATCGATGTAGTTGTATCACATGAAGTGGGATGAGAAGGAAGTAAAGCTAGGCCTCTGCAGGGTGCAGGAGGGTGAGAAAGAGAATTTTTTCTCTTCATCCAGTGCTGGTACCAACTTGGGTGCCACATGCCATCAGTGGCTATGGCAGAAATGGCAAACATAAGCAATGTTTTGTGAAAGCATGGTATGTGATGTTCATGTTCAAATGTAGTAATGAATATGACAGAGATGGATAAGGGGTAGCTTCATTGCTAATTATTTTATTAATTACTATGGGACACTCATTCATCACACAGCTATAATACAGAAATGTTCAAGCTTCTGGACCAGTGACTTCCTCCTCCTGACAGAAGGGTTGAAGTTGAAGGAAGAGGTAGGGGAGATTTGCTGGTTGGAATGAGGGGACAATCAGTCTTTCCTTCTCAACCTGTCAGGCAAGTCGCCAGTGACCTGGACTTCAAAGAATGAGTCACTGTCTGTGAAAGCTTGCACATTTTTTTAACCTTTCTCCTGCTGCCACATTATGAGTGGATTTTTTATCTATCTATCTAGCAGTATTTGTACAAGTCCATCACAGGTTTCTAAACAAACATATGGTGCAGCACTCCTAGTTAGATACACAAACTTTGAAGAAGATTACTGAAATGGAGAGTGATCACAATCTCCTGTACTCTGTAGTTTTTGTGGGTACCATGAACCTGGTGGTGCTCTACTGGCAAATGCCTTCAGCTCTAAAATCTTACCTATATATAGTCTTCTTACCTGAATATAAAAGCTATCATTACTGGGTGCTTCCTGATATCTGCACCAGTATTAATATGTGCTCTGTTTCAGAAAATGTTCTGTGAAAGAGCAGCTCTGTACATTAGGGATGTCAGATGTGCACATTTGTAAATGTTTACTTTGATCGACATCTGAACATTGAATGCCAATAATAATCGTCCCCAAAACATCAATGTTAAATAGCAAATTTATAGAATGCCAAAAAAACATCTAATATCATACTTATGACTCAATAAATATAGATTAGGTAGGAAATAATTCATATTAATGGATGACAACAGAGCATAACAAAAAGAGAGAACTACTTCAGTATGTCTGCACCTTCCACTGCAACTTATACAAAGGACTGGAAGAAACACAGGGGCCATCAGTGACAGCAGACACCTCTGACATATCAGCAGTATGTCTAGCAGAAGTAAGGAACACAAATAAATAGAAGACGGAGCACAAAGTAGAAGGGCATGACGGTCTCTTGACTGAGGCACCTTCACAATACGTGTGTAGCATGGCGACATACCAACAAATTGGAGCAAGGTGAAAATACAGTGGAACCTCATAAAGTCAGCATAATTCGTTCCAGAATATTACTCATAGTGTGAAACACTCGTTAAGCGAAACAATTTACCCTACATAAATTAATGTAAAATACGATAATGCGTTCTATGCAGAAAAAGTACTAAATGTTTTACCTCATCCATGCCATTTATTCAAAGAAAATTATACATACAACATTATGTACTTTATTATTCACAATATATAACTAATTCTTTTTTACTAGGAAGCTATCTATAGTCATTTGTTTCTGCCGGCACTTTAACACTTGGTGAAAATGCCACATGGCATTATTGTCACATTTGTAGCGCGTGTAGCCACTGCTTTATTGTGGTGATAATTTTCAATGTACGATAAAACTGATTCCCATGCTTTCAGCATTTCTCTTATTGTGCAAAAGATTGCCGCTTTGCTGTTACCGCCGCCTCCTCCCCCTCCTCCACTGAAGAACTCTTCTCCACAATTTCCTGCTGTGAAATACACTGCAACTCCATAAGATCTCAAGTGATCATTTCTTTGGTGTGAACTTCCACAAGCTCATTGGTATCATTGTTATCCATTTCTAGCCCGAAGCCCTGGCTGAAGAGACAATATCACTGACTACAAGCTCCAACTCAAACACCTCAGAGTCACATTTGACAATGCACTCTGGCCAAAGCTTCTTCCAGGCAGAAGAGAGAGCTCTCACGGTAACCCCTTCCCACATCTTTTAGATCATTTGATGCAGTCAATGATGTTGAAGTGATATTTCCAAAACACTCTGAGAGTGAGCTTGGTAACTTCAGTCAACTCAAAGCCTTGCTCAAAGAGTGCTTTAGTGTAGAGCTTCTTAAAGTTAGGAGTAATCTGCTGGTCCATAAGCCAGAGTAACAGAGGGGTGTCGGGAGACAGAAATTAGATCTTGATGAATTGAAATTCTACAAGGAGATGGTCTTATAGGCCTGGAGAATGGGCAGGAATGTTTTCCATAACAAGTAAGACAACGAGTGGCCGATTCATCTCAAGCAAATATTTTTTCACCAAAGGACCAAATACTTCATTGATACAATCACAAAAAAGATCATGTGTCATCTGAGCCTTATTGTTGGACCTCCACATCACATTTAACCAGTTTTTTTGGACTTTACACTCTTGAGGGCTCACAGAGTTTCTGAATGGTAAACAAGCAGCGGTTTAATTTACAAATCACCACTTGCATTGGCATAGAATAGCAGTGTGAGACGGTGTTTCATTAGCTTGTAACCAGGAAATGCATTCTCCTCTGCCGTTATAAAGGTACACTTTGGCATTTTTTTCCAGAATAGACCCATCTCGTCACGATTAAAACCCTGTTACGGCAGATAACCCTCAGAATCTACAAGTATCTTGAAGTTGGTGATGAAGTTCTCTGCTGCCTTTGTGTCAAAGCTGACTGCTTCGCCATGCCTCACAATGCTATGGATGCCATAAACACTTCTTTGGCCACTGATGAGCCTAGAGTCTTCTTAACGAGGTCAGCAAAAATCATTCTCACTCTCTCACCAATGATGTTCTCATTAATAGTGTTGCCTTGCAATTGCTTTTCATTTATCCATACATGGAGCAACCTTTCGACATCATCCAGAAAATGAAACCATTGTTTAGATACTCTTGTCACTCCCTTTGAAGCATCTATCTCCTTAATCTTGTCCTTATTCTTGATGATAGTACAAACAGCTGATGTAGACCAGTCATATGGGCATGCTAAATCATCAATGCTCACACCACATTTGCATTTTTAAATTATTTTACTTTTCATTTCTAAGGTCATTTTCTTTCCCTTATGGTCGTCTTATTGCGGCTTTATCTTTGGGGACATTTACAAAAAGGTTATTAAAATATGCACAAAAAAAGAAAAAACAAACAAAACACAAAACTATGTGAACACAAGTTTAGAAAAATGTGTGATCTCAAGTTGCACTAAGATGGTAGCAGAAAGAGAGGTAACCCAGACTAAAGTAAGAACTAAAGACATTGTTCATATACCGCTGCTGACACAGAAAAGTGTTCATATTGTTGAATATTTCCCCCACCACGCGTGAATAGCTGGTGACATCACACTAAATCATCACTCATTATATGAAAATTGCTTGTTAAGTGAATCAATTTTTTTTTTTTTTTTTTTACAATTTGTTTTGCTTGTTATGAGAATTGCATATTACGGGAGGCATTTGTTAAGCAAGGTTCCACTGCGATATCAAAGTAATCATTGTAGACATCACCAACAGCGATTCCACAGTCATATGATAAGGTGTGAAGTGCCAGTTTTGAGTTTGATACATAGGGACTGTACTTAATTGAAGATGACTATGTCACTGTTCTCCTGATTTCCGCCTGTTAGTGTGTGGTGTTAAAAAGAAATTTGCATCAAATTCTGATGATTAGCAAATGTTTATCTGAATCATCTGATAATAGCAGATATAATAAAGAAATACTGTACCTTTTATCTCATTTTCAATTGCAGCCTTGTCATGATGCAAGTTTTCCAATGCTTCTTTAAGGCGACGTTTTGCTGCCTCCTCCCGCTCATCAACATCCCGCAACAGACTTTCCATGAGCATCTGATTGTTTTCCTCCCGTTTTTTCCCTTCTTCTTCCTGAATTTAACCACAAACATTCAAACATAAAATGGAGAAAGTCACCTTCTTCAGCAGTTACATTCTACATAATTAAAGTTAAACACTTAAAACTCAATTTAATGGTGTTTAAAACATATGTCAGTAGTGACCTGCCCTCCCAAAATTATTCTTTGCATTCTTGTTTTTATGCAGTTGTTTACACAGTTTACACTGTTGTTATCACTGTTGTTGGGTACTCTTTAGTTAAGGACATAGTAAGAATAATGATTCAGACATTGTACTGCGACTGCTCGCAGATATTTTAGATACTGTGTGACTTCTGCAAGAGTTCTTCGGCAGATGTTTAAAATGGCATGTAATTTCACATAATCCTGTGGTTCCTTCCTGCTGTGTCTTTTTGAGCATGTGTTTCTTCTGTTATTGAAGTTTTGTACACTACAGAACACTCAGCCATATTTTCATAGTTTTGTAGTACTTAACAGTATTTCATTCAATAGCAGAAATTAATCCAATACACACAGTATTACACATTTCTTAGAACTGGAGAAATTAGTTAACATACACGGAAGGACCAAAAAATAACTGGGATCATGATGATACAGTTGCTTGCTTGTAGGACCAGGTTTCGCTGATAGAAGGCTATTGCAGGACTTCTCCTGAGTCATTCTGCCAGACGGTGACACCAGACAGAGACTAGTGTGGTTTCTCTGGCAGTTCTGAGAGTGTGCATACAGTGCAGACATGACAAGAGAAAATGGCTACTGCTTACGAACAACACGTGGGTGTGAAATTTTGTTTTTTGCTTGGCAAGAATGCAGTGGAAACTGTTGTGATGATGCAAACGGCTTACAAAGAACATTCTCTTAATAAAATTCAAGTGTACAAATGGTTTTCTTGGTTTAAAAAGGGAGAAATGGCCACTGAAATCAGCCTCATTCCAGTCGCCCTTCAATTGTTCAAAGCGAGGACAACATTGGCAAAATACGTGATCTGATCAATCAAGATCGATGCAGCTCAAGGACTTATCTGCTCTGTCCTGGAGCTCAATTCAGAGTATTTTGACCACTGATTTGGGAATGCAAAGAGTGACAGCAAAGCTGAGACTTCTCACACATGGTCAAAGGGATCACCGTGTTCAGGCCTGTCATGAAAGGAACGATAAATTCAAAAACAATCCAATTTTTTTTCAACAAAATCATCACAGGTGATGAGTCATGGTGTTATGGTTATGATCCAGAAAGGAAACAATAGTCAAGTCAATGAGTCAACTGGCTCACCCCATCCAAAAGAAGCTTGGCAGGTGAAATCGAACATGAAGACAATATTGATCTTTTTGACATCACAGGGATCGTACACTCAGTTTTTGTCCCTCAAATCCATACAGTAAACCAATAATTCTATTTGGAGATTATGAAAACACTTCACAGAGCTTTGGCGCGTATATGCCCAGCTTTGTGAAATTCCGTAATGTGATTTCTGTGCCATGAAAGTTTTCTGCACACACAGCTTGCAGTGCTTGCCAGTTTTTGGCCTTGATGGACTACCATCTTGATCACTGCATCCTATTCGCCAGATTTAGCACCCTTGGATTTCTTCCTGTTCCTGTGGACTTGAAAGGGAAGCAATTTGCCGATGTCAAACATGTAAAATGCAATGTCATGAAGGTGCTAGCAGGTATCAAAGAGGACTAATTTAAAAGGTACGTCCAACACTGGAATGAAAATTTGGACAAGTGCATTAATGCTAATGGAGAGTACTTTGAAAGATACTAACGTTGTATTTGAAAAACAATCAAGTCAAGGTGTATACGGGGACAAGGAAAAAAAATTCCCGAATTATTCCCGGATATCCCGTTTAAAAAATATGCTTTTTCCCGGGCGAAAATACACTTTTTCCGTGCTAAGTGACAGTACGTTTTCCGTAGATTTTCCCTCGGAACTGTAAAACTTATCAATCCTTTGAATGGTTAACGTTTTATACAATCGCGTAGAACTTCCCGGGAAAAAAAAAGAAAAGACAGGGTAGAGAAGTTTTGGAAAGACCTTCGTTTTGCAGCAGCATATACGCTGCATATTTTCGTATTACAAAAGTATAAATTCGAATTGAACCAAACACAGCGCATTAGTTTCCGGAGCGCTGAAACCGAGGTTGATATGTCCTTTTGTAAGCAAGTCATATCTCAAGCCACGAGATCTTGCCAGACGATGACACCAGCTATTCAGAGCATAGGACACGTGTTTTAGTCAGCCAATAGCAACATCACTTGTTACATAGCGCGAACACACAAGAGGAAAAGTTAACGGTTTACATTGATGTACACAGTACCGTATATCTACAAGAAAAGCTAAGCTTTCACATATAATATTGGTCTCTAAGATTAACACGCTACAACAGAAGCTAAGATTTCACATGTAATATTGATCTTTTTTTGCGTGTGTTATACTTTAAGATACATCACACAAATGTGCCAGTAAATTTAAAATTATGACAATGTCTCGCGGCTCGAAATTTTTGTAAGTGGCTGGTCCTCAAACTGTTCAGTTTCGAACGCTCTGTGATTTAGATATCCATCCCACTTTCTCACACGTAACATAATTCATCTTGGGTAAAAAGAAATTTACTTTAAAAGTAACGCTTTTCTAACCACCGTTCGCAATACTATCTGGAGACTGTTAGAAATAGGTTCGATTTACCAGCTGCCAGAGAGCGCCAGAAAACAGACATTATTGGGCGTGTGCAACTACAGTGGTGTAGGTAGCCCGCATGTTCGTACGTATAAAGCAATAAGAAAGCTTAGATTACACCATAAAAGAAACAGGGCATCAGAGGATACTCCAAACAGCATCAGAATTTCGTAAACCATACTATAATGCATAATTCAGCTTGAAGTGCAAATTGGCTTTTTCCAGATTCACAATGAAGCAGGTCTCATCTGATATTAAGCTTTTCAGTGTGGTTTTTGGGATGTAAATTTTCTTGGAGTACCAGTACTATACGATCTCATTTTTGGTTCTTTATTATGGCATAATGCCATACATGGCAAAAGATGATAACGTGCATTTGAAATTCAGCGAACAGTACTGTAGAATGAAACACTTCGTTTCAAATAAAATGATCGTCTCAGCGGAAAGATTAATCAAGCCAAATTTCTTTAGCAAACTTGCAAAAATAACTTCATTGTTCTGCAAGGCGATTAATGCTTGACTCCTAATAACTTGGAAGTAAAATAAAATCAGAAAACTGAAATAAATAATATTTTTGCCCTTCGTAATTATGTGAATGTATTTTAATTCACTTGATAGCTCACGGCCACAGAAATCAGTTTTGTTTTCATTTGACGTGGGAGCTGTAAACGAAGAGAAGCAGCGAAATCACTTAACGTAAACACGGCTCACATGCAAGTTAACCCCCTCCCCACTACAACTCTGACAACTCTGTGCAAGCGCGAATCTGGCAGCTAGGGCGCGCGAGAAAAATTTTTCTCGTTTGCATCTGGCTGCTTGCAGCTACTACTGATACAGCTAACAGCCAAACTACAAGTAGCGCCGTAGCGGGAAGCGGGAGAAGGTACTGCTTATACGTGAGTCAAATGCGCATGCGCAACAGACTGCTGGCAATTGGTCAAACGAACCTAATGTAAACAGTTGTGACATCATGCTCATAGCAAACAGTTCATTGTTACGAAGAATTACAGTCTGCGCCCTACGGCCTTTGACATATTTTTGCTATTTGCAGACGCTTGTGTGTGCACGGGGTTTCATTGTAAATTGCACATTTCCTTTGCCACTGAAGTTTTATTTTTTTTCCCTCTCATTTATATTTTATTGCTGCAGTATCATTCTCCAGTAGCAGGATACAATAACGTTCTTTGCTAGAAAATCAATTCTGCAGTCAAAATTACAAAAATTTAACCGAAAGCTAAAACAATGAAAATTTCCCGGGTTTTTCCCGGTTTTCTCCCAGATGAAAAAATTCCCGGGGTTTTCCCGGATTTCCTGGGCCGTATACCCCCTGCAAGTACATGCTTCCTACAAAGAAATTCCAGTTATTTTTGGATCCCCCACCCCCCACACTAATGTACTTGTTGGCTGACAACAGACCCATAGCCACAGGGTCAAAACAAACAATGTACAAGAACAACAATTTCGATCAAAAGCCATGGGTCCTCAATGATGCAAAAACAACTATAGCCTGACAGTAGCAGATTTTGTAACAAGATTCTTCACTTTCTATCGTTGTGTCCTTTTTGTACTTGAAAAGAGATGTGTGACTCAAACATGTCAGTAATTCTGGATACTAACATACTCTCCTGCTGATTTTATTCATTATTACAGAAATACTGTACCTTTGTAATTTTACTTTCTGATTCTGTAGATTTCTATCCCTATCTGTGTGATGAGTCACAATATTACCTATAAATATTTCATTCTATAACACTGTGGAGATAACTGGTTCTGAAGAATACCCATGGAGGTAGTAGTTGACAGGTTTCCAAGTAAAGCATCAGATGGAATGAAAACTGTTTTATAAGTTTTGAGTCCATTGCTTATTTTAGTCTGCTCTGAATAGCAGTTATATCAATAAATTAAACTGCTAAGTAATATAGCTACAGCCCTAAGAATGTGTCACTGTTATCACAACTTTCTTCAGCAAATGAGTGAGTATGAGCTTTCACTACAAAATTGGTTTTAAGACACACTGGTATTATCAGCATCAATGGTTATCAAGTAACAAACAAAGCACCTTAGGACCGCAGAGAGATGGAGAACTCACTAATCGTAATGTGCGAGTAGTCACTTCCTCCAGGTGACGAGCATTCTCGCCTTCTTGTTTTTCTTTCTCAGCCAGACGTGCTTTCATCGACTTCAACTTTCTCTTCAAAGTCAGTACCTCCTGTGAGAAATTATAAAATGAAAGAATAAATTCATAACGAAGACTTGGTAAAAGTCAGCTACCACAATACTAAATATTTTTCTCATCAAAAGTTATCTAAGACATAACTTTAACATGCTACAATCTATGTACATGATATTATTAGAACAGTAATATACTGCGTATGTCGTTATTACGGCCAAACCTTGCCTGTTGAATGACTGAAGGATCATTTGAACAAAAATTAATTTATTAAGAAGAAACCTCATATGTGATCTTCTAATTCAACATTTGTTATTGGACACAGTGTTACATTTTGTGACTGTAATTACAAGAAACACAAATTCTTTCAAAGTCTTATACAGGTCACCTATTATTTTTTCCCCTTTAAGTGTCAGGTAATTACTGCTGATAGCACCACTTTTTATATATTTGCATTTTGTTTCACATACTTTTCTTACTTAATGTTTACTAAGAATTTATAGCAACTGAAAAAGAATGTGTGGTACTTCTAATAAAAAAATAATTATTACTGAACAGTGCCATCTCTAAGGCAACTATCCTTTTCATAGTTACATCTCTCTTCCTAGAACTATGGCTAAATGTTGTGTAAAGAAGGAATGGCTACTATGCAAAAAATGATACACACACAAATTCATACTGTTGGCCACAGCAGGATAATTATGTTATCCGGCAGCAAAAACAACATTACAGAATGTATCTTTGATTTCTTCAATACACTTAGTTTACAAAACCACACTACTGTGTCATTCACAGGAGTGCTGGAGAGCAGATTTGGGGTGGAGGGATGCCCTCTACTGCTGACCACCACCAAGGAGGTTTTCCAGCTGCACTGGCAAATTTATAACCTATCATAAATATACACACAAGCTATTTATTATTATTATTATTATTATTTAAATGGCCCAGTCTACCATATTTCACAAATGACTGGTGCTGTGGATCACTCAGGTTATGATGGGTATGCGTAATATGGCACAAAACCGCATAACTGTTTAAATGTTTTATTTCCTTTCAACAAAAGAGTATAAATCCAATTTCCATAATTTAATAAGAGACCAATATATCCCCCTGCTGAATGTTATTTATATTATTTTGGACAGGTCACCCCAAATGAGAGGGGGGGAGGGAAAAAAAGGAAGAAGGAGAAGAAGAAGAAGAAGAAGAAGATATTCTTCCTCATTACAGCACTCAAACTGGGCTTATGCCATTTTGCTCAAATACAGTTGTCATTATTTCCTACTAGAGTACCACTATCTCATTTTTCCTATTTCTGGACCTAGTCTCCTTTTTCCAGAAGAGCGAATTTTTCGTGATAACAATTTATACTGAAGGACACACTGTAAGCAAACAGTTCAACATATGATGGTTGTTTAATGTGAAAAGTTTCACATGCCTTAGTGACTGAAAAATAGTTCGTCAAACTAGTTGAAGATAGATAGAGCCTTCCATCTCAAGCAGTGATGTTACAGTATTTGTGAGAAATGTCTATGCTTTGTAGGTCAAACTGACCTGGTACAACTACGAAAATTACTATTGTTTTTGTCAATGGGATCTTTAGTGTGTTTCACTATAATGAACTACGGAGTGACTATCCTTTATCAAATCAATTATAAAAAGAAAGTTAAAAACGCACTAAGAAAAGAATAGCCATTTACTGTGCATGCAAAGTGATATCTTTCACACACTTCTGGGCCATCATTGCATTTGGCTTACAACTGCAGAGGTGATAAATAAATTAAGTAATACCATGAAAATTGTGTTGACTTTCTTGTAATATTTCTGGCTTCTGTCTTCTACATACATCCAAAATGATGTCACTGGTGGATATATGAGTAATGAATGAATACCTAAATCAACAACTCTGAAAGGATGCACACACACACACACACACACACACACACACACACACACACACACAGAGAGAGAGAGAGAGAGAGAGAGAGAGAGAGAGAGAGAGAGAGAGAGAGAGAGAGAGAGGCCTTCAAACATTAGTCAATTTGTGTCTGCATCATAAAAATGTTAAATGTCAGTTTACAAGCCTAATTCTCACCATTTGCGGGAGGTGTTACTGTTTTGTTTCAGTATGAAGAAACCAGCAGCTGAGTCTCATCGACTGCTCTCAAGTACGTATGGTAAAGAAGCTATTAGTGAAAGAATATGTTGTGAGTGGTTTTTCTAATGCTTCAAAAATGGTGATTTTAACGTTGTAGACCGGCATAATGGTGGAAGAGAGAATGTTTGCGAAGATGCAGAATTGGAGACATTGCTGAGAAAAGACTCACGTCAAACTCAAGAAGAATTGGCACGATTAGTGGGAGAGACACAGCAATCCATTTCAAAACGTCTCAAGGCTATGGGCATGATTCAGAAAGAAGGAAGTTGGGTCCCATTTGAGTTGAAACCAAGAGACTTTGAACGGCGTTTGTGAACAGTTGCTTCAGAGGCAAAAATGGAAGGGATTTCTGCATTGTATTGTGACCCAGGACGAAAAATGGGTTCATTACGATAACTCTGAACACAAAATAATGGGGATATCCCGGCCATGCTCCCACACCGATGGTCAAACCGAATATTCACAGCTCCAAGATCAAGCTCTGCATTTGGTGGGACCAGCTTGGCGTTGTGTACAATGAGGTGTTAAAACCAAGTGAAAAAATCACAGGTGCTTGTCATCGAACACAATTAATGCATTTGAGTAAAGCATTAAAAGACAAACGGCCGCAATACAGCGAGAGGCACGATAAAGTGATTTTGCAGCACGACAACGCTTGACACCATGTTGCAAAAGAGTTCAAAACATACTTCGAAATGTTAAAATGGGAAGTCCTACCCCACCCGCCGTATTCTCCAGACATTGCTCCCTCTATCACCTGTTTAGATCAATGGCGCATGGCCTGGCTGACCAACACTTCCGATATCATGAAGAAGTCACAAAATGGACCGATTCATGGATTGCTTCAAAAGATGAACAATTTTTTCAACGCGAGATTCGTACACTGCCCAAAAGATGGGAGAAAGTAGTGGCCAGCGATGAAAAATACGTTGAATGATACACATGTAACCAATTTCTCTCATTAAAGCGTCAAATGTTGAGGAAAAAACGGTGGAAGCAAAGTTGTAAACCTTGTACCAATTACACTGTGGGCATATTACTGCTAGCACATAGCTCAAGTTTTTAATACCAACTTCTGTCTGTCTATAAAAATCAGCTCTAGAAGCAGTTGTGTGCTGTAGTGAAAACTTTTCAATACAATATCATACTGCATATAAGCATTTCTACAGTTCATAACACTTCCTCCTGTAGTGTGGGAAAATTGGTCCATGACACACACACACACACACACACACACACACACACACACGTACATAAGTATGTTTTCCTCACTTCAGAAAAAAACTGACCGTGCCTAATGCAATGCAAACTGGCAACACTGGCATGCTCATGTAACACTTTGGGCGGATGGGTATACGTAAATAACGAACAGACTGATAGGTAAGGAAATTTTTAAATATATTACTGTGAAGAGAACAGTTGATTCGTCAATGTTTTTCCTCCTTCAAAGAACAATTAAGTAAATGACAGTAATATAGTACTTTGCAATACAGGGCTATTACAAATGATTGAAGCGATTTCATAAATTCACTGTAGCTCCATTCATTAACATATGGTCACGACACACTACAGATACGTAGAAAAACTCATAAAGTTTTGTTCGGCTGAAGCCGCACTTCAGGTTTCTGCCGCCAGAGCGCTCGAGAGCGCAGTGAGACAAAATGGCGACAGGAGCCGAGAAAGCGTACGTCCTGCTTGAAATGTACTCACATCAGTCAGTCATAACAGTGCAACGACACTTCAGGACGAAGTTCAACAAAGACCCACCAACTGCTAACTCCATTCGGCGATCCGCAGTTTAAAGCTTCTGGATGCCTCTGTAAGGGGAAATCAACGGGTCGGCCTGCAGTGAGCGAAGAAACGGTTGAACGCGTGCGGGCAAGTCGCACGCGTAGCCCGCGGAAGTCGACGAATAAAGCAAGCAGGGAGCTAAACGTACCACAGTCGATGGTTTGGAAAATCTTACGGAAAAGGCTAAAGCAGAAGCCTTACCGTTTACAATTGCTACAAGCTCTGACACCCGATGACAAAGTCAAACGCTTTGAATTTTCAGCGCGGTTGCAACAGCTCTTGGAAGAGGATGCGTTCAGTGCGAAACTTGTTTTCAGTGATGAAGCAACATTTTTTCTTAATGGTGAAGTGAACAGACACAATGTGCGAATATGGGCGGTAGAGAATCCTCATGCATTCGTGCAGCAAATTCACAATTCACCAAAAGTTAACGTGTTTTTTGCAATCTCACGGTTTAAAGTTTATGGCCCCTTTTTCTTCTGCAAAAAAACGTTACAGGACACGTGTATCTGGACATGCTGGAAAATTGGCTCATGCCACAACTGGAGACCAACAGTGCCGACTTCATCTTTCAACAGGATGGTGCTCCACCGCACTTCCATCATGATGTTCGGCATTTCTTAAACAGGAGATTGGAAAACCGATGGCTCGGTCGTGGTGGAGATCATGATCAGCAATTCATGTCATGGCCTCCACACTCTCCCGACTTAACCCCATGCGTTTTCTTTCTGTGGGGTTATGCGAAAGATTCAGTGCTTAAACCTCCTCTACCAAGAAACGTGCCACAATTGCGAGCTCGCATCAACGATGCTTTTGAACTCATTGATGGGGACATGCTGCGCCGAGTGTGGGAGGAACTTGATTATCGGCTTGATGTCTGCCGAATCACTGAAGGGGCACATATCGAACATTTGTGAATGCCTAAAAAACTTTTTGAGTTTTTGTATATGTGTGCAAAGCATTGTGAAAATATCTCAAATAATAAAGTTATTGTAGAGCTGTGAAATCGCTTCAATCATTTGTAATAACCCTGTACTGTGAAAATTCTAGTCATTTAGTTAATTTCCTCTAATGCAATTAAAACTTTAATACATTTATTGTACCCATCAACATCCTTGTGGAAATGAAACTATCATGTGGCACTAAAGTTAGTGTCCAGTCCCCAGTGAATGACACAGGAGAGCTGAAATGATTAACTCTTGTTTTCAAAGGTTTATTTACAAAGGAAAAGTCAGGAGAATAGCCCCAATTTATCCTCGTACCAGTGAAAAGATGAATGAAATAAGTATTAGTGTCAGTCGCATTGATAAACAGCTGAACTTATTAAAACTGAACGCAGCTCCAGGGCCCAATGGAATCCCTGTAAGACTTTGTACGGAATTTGTAGCTGAGTTAGCTCCTCTTCTAACTGTAATGTATTGGCCATCCCTCGAAAAAAAATCATACCTGTTTCTTTGAAAAAGCACAGATTACTCCCATCTACAAGAGAAGAATAGTAGGAATTATCCACAAAACAACCCTCTAATATCCTTGACATTGATTTGTATTCTTGGCATTTATTTGTTGTATAATCTTAGAATATACTCTGAGCTCAAACGTAATGAGGTATCTTGAACAGAATGACCTCCTCCATGCCAACCAAAACAGATTCCAAAAACATCGATCATAAGAAACCCACCTCGCACTTTTCTCACATGACATACTTAAAGCTTTGCATCAAGACAGTCAGGTAGACGCAGTATTTCTTAATTTCCAAAAAGCATTTGACTCAGTATCACACCTAAGCTTATTGTCAAAAGTATGATCGTATGGGGTATCAAGTGAAATTTGTGACTGGATTGAGGACTTTTTGGTAAGGAGGACACAGTATGTTATCTTAGTAGTTACTGGAACAGGGTACCCTTTGCCACGCACTGTACGGTGGCTTGCGGAGTAACTCTGAAGATGTAGATGTAGATGTAGATATCTTCGATGGAGAGTCATAGTTGGATGTAGAAGTCACTTTGGGTGTGCCCAGCGAAGTATGTTTGGACCCTTGTTGTTCATATTGTTTATTAATGATCTTGCACACAACACACACAATATTAATAGTAACTTCAGACTTCTGCAGATGACTTGGTTATCTATAATGAAGGAAGCTGCATAAATATTCAGTCAGAACTCAATAAGATTTCGAAGTGGTGCAGAGATTGGCAAGTTGCTTTGAATGTTCAGAAACGTAAAATTTTGCACTTCACAAAATGAAAATAACTTAGTATCCTATGACTATAATATCAATGAGTCACTGTTGGAATCAGCCAGCTCATACAAATAACTGGCTGTAACACTTTGTAGGAACATGAAATGGAATGATCAGATAGGCTCAGTTGTGGGTAAAGCAGGTTGCAGACTTTGGGTTATTGGTGGAAAACTGGGGAAATGCAATCAGTCTATAAAGGAGACAGCATACATATCATATCACTCATGTGACCTGTTTTAGAATATTGATCAAGTTTGTGGGACCCATACCAAATAGGACTAACAGGGGATATTGAATGTATACAGAGAAAGGCACCACAAATGGTCACACGTTTGTTTGATCTGTTGGAGGGTGTCACAGAGGTATTGAAAGAACTGAACTGTCAGATTCTTGAAGACAGAGGTAAACTATCCTGAGAGAGTTTATGAACAGTTCCGAGAACCAACTTTTTACGATGAATGTAGGAATATACTACAATCCCCTACGTTTCGCTCACATAGGGACTGCGAGGATAAAATTTTAATAATTCCTGCATGCACAGAGGCATTCAAACAACTGCATGCACAGAGGCATTCAAACAATCATTGTTCCCACCCTCCATTGGAACGAGAAGAAACCCTAATAACTGGTACAGAGGGACATACCCTCTGCCATACACTTCTCACTGGTTTTCATGGTATAGATCCAGATGTAGATCATAACCAACAATTTAACGGGTGAGATTATACAAAACTCAGAGGAAAAAGGAACAGAAGACTTCAATACAGAAAATCTATAACAACATTAAACGACTAATGAAAACTAAATAAACTTGCATTTGGAAAAAATGTCAGTACTGTTGGCAGAGACAAACATAAAAGCAGTGGGGGAGGAGGAAGTGGGAGAGGTCTCAGAGTAGTGCTCTCTCTCTCTCTCTCTCTCTCTCTCTCTCTGACGCCCCCCCCCCCCCCCCCCACCACACACACCTTTTACCTCTTGATCACTTCTTGTTCCCACAACAGTTGAGTCCCTCTCATCTTTGGACCTTAGTGATCTGCCTTTCCTGTTTAACCTGCCTCAATCTATCCCTCTGTCCTTCCCCAGAAAGGAACTATCAGAAACGAAAGCTAGGATACTTTGTGTAATTTTCTTTGTTTCTATCAGCAGTAGAGTGCACACAAAATAACTTTCCCCAACCTGCACAGATGGCAAAGTGGGAGAAGAGAACGGGCAACAGTAGTGGCGGTGGCTGCACTGCGTGTCGCCGATGTATGGAAGGTGCACTTCAACAGCTAGAACTACTTGCAAGCAGAACTTTCAAATTACAGCTAGCAAGTGTGCAAATCACCGTATTATAGCTCGTGTCATGTTGGAAGGCGGCTCTATTTTCAGCCGTTCTGCGCATCCCCCACCATTAACTGCAAGTAGCCAATAAGATTCATTCTCTTTCCGAGCGGATAGCCGTGAGTTACAAACTGGACTGTGAGAATCTCTCTTCCAAGTGCTGCACTGTTGCCGTATTTTGCGACAATGCAGTTTCATTTACAGAGTGACCATATAATTCAGATGCTGATGTTACTTTCTTGTAGCAGTATAGCTGTGAATGTGTATAAGTAAAAAGCTTTAGTAAGATTTCCAAATGGAAATGTCATGTGATGGCAATAAAAGTGAAGTTCCTCACAAGCAACTTTAATTAAATTGTGTGCCTATGGAGCATGTTCTTAGTCGTGCAACTGGTTTCATGATTTCCCGTCAGAAAGATCACTGTATGTAGTAATCGACGGAAAATCAGCAGTGACAGAAGCGATATCTGCATTTGCAAGGATGTGTTACAGGTGCACTTCTATTCCTGAGCTGATAAACAATTTAGGGGTCATCTGGGCAGCCCTCTTAGACTGCTTGCAGATGATGTGATTTACCATCTTAAATCATCAGAGATTAAAACAAATTAGAAAACGACTTAGACAAGAGATCTGTATGGTGAGGAAAGTGGCAACTGACTCTAAATAATGAAAAGTCTGAAGTCATCCACATGATTACTAAAAGGAATCCACTAAATTCAGTTTACAGGATAAAACACATGATTCTAAAGGCTGTAAATTCAACTAAACACTTAGGAATTACAATTACAAATAACTTGAAATGCAACTATCACATGGATAATGTTGTGTGGAAAGCAAACCAAAGACTGCGATTTATTGGTAGATTGGTAGATTTATTGGTAGAACATGCAACAGGTCCTCTAAAGAGACTACTTACACTATGCTTTTCAGCCTTCTTCTGGAGTATTGCTGTCAGGTATGGAATCCACAGCAGATAGAATTGATCGAAAAAGTTCAAAGAAGTGCAGCTTGTTTTGCATTTTCGTGAAATAGGGGAGAGACTGCCATGGGTATGATAAGCGAATTGGGGTGGCAATCATTAAAACAATGGTGTTTTTCGTTGTGGCAGGATTTTCTCATGAAATTTTTTCTCCTCAGAGTGTGAAAATACTTTGTTGGTGTGCACCTAAATAGGGAGGAATGTTCATCATAATAAAATAGGAAAAATTTAAGTTTGCAAGGAAAGATAAAAGCGTTCATATTTCCTGCACACTGTTCAAGAGGGGAATGGTAGAGAAACACATTAAAAAAATTATATGGATTAGAAGCAGTCGTCAAACAAATGTAAGGATTTTGGTTTGAATTTGAGTTTACTTTGTTACGTACTACATTTTTACTTATAATACAGTCCAAATCGCAATAAATGGCAATTATTGCAACTATTTTTGATGGTCTTGTCATTAGACAATTGTCGTTTTGAGGAAAATAGTTCTTGACCTCTTCACAAATCTGTATCAACCGTTCTCGCCTTCTGACGTCACACATGCAATTGCCGTGAAGCAGTGGACACAACCTCAAGCCTCAAATGTAAGATTTCTTTCATGTAGATGAATGATCGAAATCGGTTTTAAAGTGTATTAATCCCTCATAAATTTGAACGTACAATACGATGTGCTGAAGGCAAGTGAACATGATTGTTGTCCGCAGCAACACAGTTTGGCAACAGGGGCTTCGTTTGCCCACACTCTGCCACCATGCATGCAAAAAACCTTATCCCCTCCACGGCTCCCTATCACTCCGCGTCTATGTGCGGAAACACTGTCTCATGTGAAGCAGGCGCTATAAGAAGATTATGTCAATGTGACCAATAATTGAAGAGGTCAGTTGTCTGCGACCACAGTATCAAATAAACTAGCAGAAGCATTAACAAGTGAGATGGCAGCTCCTAACGGGCAAAATGTACAGATCAGTGAGGGGCTGCAAACTGAAGTGTCACCCTTCAGAACAAAGGGGTGCTAATTCTGTGGCATGCATTGTGATGCGTCATCTAGCCAGTTGCAAAGGAAGCCTTACATAGTCCAAATGTTTGTTTATACCTACAGTTATGTTTCATTATGGTTGTAAAGCAGCTAATGCAATAAAGATGACACTGCCACAGTGGGTAGTTATAGCAAAGATGGGTACTATCTCCAACACCGGCCTTCTCCTGAGTATTCACTGTAACTGTGACTTTGCACCGTAAGCTATGTCTGTCTGTTGCTTATCATGACTTGGTATTGTTTGACTGATGTTTTACGGACTTGCATTGGACTTACTGTTCAGGACTTGAGTTGGCCTGCCCCCAAAATTATTTCTCTCAATTAAAGATGACAAAGACACTCTTACTTACCTATTTACCTATTCATTTATTTGTGTAACTCAGTAAAACAGACAGGGACTGCACCTCAGAAGCGAGAATGAGGTGTGTCACATTCTACATTTTACTACAAAACAACAAATCTCAAAACTGTGGAATTAAAGCAACACAAGAAATATGACTATAATCTCTTCACCAACCTCTACTGTAGTCAACCTGTGAGCCAGCTAAATAACAGGCAGTTTGTCACTGTCTATTCCCTTTGCTGCTTTTGATGACACAGAGGAGGAGCGGGACATCTATTTATGGCACCTTCAGCAGCATTTTCACTTTTCTGGTGATGTCCACTGTATTATAGAGGCCATTTCTCCTCTCTTAGTCACTGTGTGTGCTGGACATGCTTTTTGGAAACTATCCAAGTAAAGTGCAGGTAACAGACTTTCATCTTGAGTTTTGCCAATGGCACATACTGCCACTTAAATCAAACAAAGCCTGGATGTCTTATTTATACAGTCTTATAATCTATGTAAGTTAGTTTATTCTAACCAAAATATCACATGTTAGAGGAACTCTTGGCCAGTACTCAGGACTTTGTGCAAATTGCTAACTGCTGAACTTCAGTTTCCTGACTATGTGAACACAGCCCCACATCACCACGACAAACAGCCAACGTCATGCCCCTCTTCAAAATCAGTAGAAGCACCAATGAGTATCAATGACAAACTCAATTCCCTAATGTTGCAAGGAAACTAACTATTGTTTCATCACACTGTTATAGACTTGATTTACAGTGTTTCCCTTGTTGGCAGCACAGTAAAGTGAGCCCCAGCCTTGACTGCCTTTCTGCTTTTTCAACGCATGTTTAATGCAATTGTACCGAACATATCAAGGATTGTGCGTACAGCCTCAAGTTAAGCCATCTCATTGTGCAGTGCCACACTGCATTAATACGAACTAAGTCTGCTAGTAACACATTGATGGTAATTAGTATCACAACATGACTAACCTGCATATTAAATGTTGTTCTGTTCTGTTACAAACTACATCAGTTTAACTAATAAACTGGACTACATACATCTGTTCAAGTTCTCCATTTCTTACACTACCCTACAAGCATTTGTTAAGCCAAAGTGGTCAATAGGTGCTCTTCAATATATAATTTTGGAACAGGGCTTCGTATAAAAGTCACACTTCCATTGTCTGAGCTGTAACTCAGTCACAGCTAAATCTAGGAAAGGGGCTTACATCTATTCCAGTTACAGACCACAACATCAGAAAAATACACTTTCCCAGTGTAACGTCCAGCTAACATACGTAAATATGGTATCAGGTTTGCAACAAGATTCCCAAAGTGAATTTCCCTGAGTTTCAGACAAGTCTTAGCATTTTTCCCTGACAACTTCTGAGATATCAAGGGTAAGTAAAGACATAAGTTAACAATGTGTCTTTGCAGCTACAATACAATAAACAATAGTGCAACCAAAGAAATATCTAAAACAACTTGAAAGCAGATGGCATTTCCTGATGTGAGCAGAAGTCTGAAGTACAACATTAACATCTTTTGTAATGAAGTGTTTTTAGATGGAGAAAGCATGCAAAATGGTATATGTGTTTAATTAAGATCACTGATATTATTTTATTTCAATAAAACTAAACACATTTCGTGGCAAACATACGCATTTCCTTGGAGTTGCAAGACAGATTTAAAATACCTTCACTGATTTCAGAAATAACCTCAGAAAAAAAGGCATCTTGAAAGAGGTGGGGAAGAATTGTGTAAACCAACGCTGTAGGCAATGCCAACAAAAGGTTGGTTCTACTATGTTGGTTATTGTCGGTTATTACCCACTGTGTTATATCTATTATTTTTCTTTTGAGAAATATATGGGTATATAGCATACAAACTGCAAGCGACTGCCACAATTTTCTTTTTCTTATCGTCCACACCTTCTATCATATAAACTACTTTTTAAGTGGCAAAATGTACTAGAAGAAATAAAATGTCACACTGTACAATGTACTTGTGGTGAGAGAGTCGCAATTCGTGAAATCCATCACCCATGGCCTCTGGCCTGCTGAGGAGCACCGCAGTCCTGGTTCCATGGATAAACCATGAAAATCTGCTGAATTACGCCACACACAAAAAGATCCAACCTGTGGGTAGATCAGTGAGACTAGATCTGATGGGTAGTGCTTGCACAATAGCGGGAATTGAATGGCTTCAGATTGGCAGGCCCAATCCATTACAAATACCAGCACAAACTGACTGTGGTTTTGGCCCGTCACGGAAATCCACTCATGTGGCCAGCTATTCATGAGCCACACACAGCATGTTGATGAAATGAGACCATGGTGATCAATCCATGTTACAGATAACTTGTTCAAATACTCTGAGACTCAATAATAATGAGGATAGGTAGCAACTTACTGTGAAGATGATTGCTGAGCCGCAGATAGGCAACGTAGAAAAGAAGATCATGCACTCACAACTAAATTTTCAGCCACAGCTTTTGTCAGAAAACGAGAGCACACACATTCACACAATTACTCAGACACAACTCATGCACACATGACCACCGTCTCTGGCAGCTGCGTCCACAGTTCTGAGAATCAGATCCAAACAAAACCACTCCTCATGCCTCCCTCTCCCTTGTCAGAAGCTGCTAGGCTAGCAGCAAGAAGTGGTGAGAGCACTGACTACAAGCTGAGGGGAGTGGAAGGAAATGGAGAAGCAGTAGTAATGAGGGAGCAGGAAAGCGGCGCATGTACTCAGTTGCACAAAGTCAGTGACAATGCATGACACCTCAGTAAACAAACTATTTCATGAGCTTTTTCCAGTGTTTTTTTTTTTTTTTTTCAAATTTCCCTGAAGTGTTTGAACTTCCCTGATTTCCGGAACCTGTGGCAACCATGGGCATAGACAGAAAATAATAAGTCGAACAATAAAACTTTAATTTGCTCTCAAGTAAGGCAGTCAATTTCATTTCGAGAACAATAACTTTTCAAGGCCCTACATGATCTGTGCTACAATTCTGCATATCTATACTACTAGAAATTATGATCAAATGAAGCTGCCAGGTAGACATTAACTACAATACTGCCCATGTTGTTGCAGTAAGTAAAGAAATACACTTTTCAACAACTTGCAAGATACTATCACTCATTAAAATTTCTGATATTTATTTTATGGGCATAAGACCATGGGCAAAGACATAATTATCCATTTTGGAGCACAGCCTTATGCCCATAAACCCATAAAACAAATATCAGCAATAATGCAAATATCGGCCATGAAAGCCCGCATTCTACGAAACATTACAATCTTTCACGTCTTCTTGTCACAGAGCCAGTACCAAGCATCACACTACAAAAAAATGAATACGGAACTTCCGCATGCCCCATCAGATAATGGGCTTGGTAAGGCTCGAACACTATTTTATGGAAATAAACAAATATTTCTAAAGTGACTGGTTGCAGTTTTTTTATTTACAGTTAAAGAATTACACTGGGTCAGAAAAAAAGCATTTTCTACAAATCATTCCAGCAGCAAAAGGAATCCATGGCATGCAATTTTTTCAGGACAGTAAATAAAATTCATCGATCAAACATCCCATTATTCAAGATTATCAGTTTTAGAAAATAATCTTCCATCTTTCACCTTGGACAGTTACAGTCAGATGGCATAGTATTGGTTACCAACCTCTAATAACAAGGACCATGGTACATGTAACTTTAAAGCACATTGCTGCTTGTTGTCATGATCTGAAAATGGCCTGTGTCAATTATTCATGAAAGTGCACTCTGCAAGTACAGAGTGTTCCATTTACCTGATGACCGACTGTGCAGCCAGGCAGCGAGTGCTCCGTTGCTCGGCGACCAGATGCTGTGTCACCCGTCTACTGTTGTGGTACGAAATGATTACATTTAAAATGTAAGCAAATAAATTTTGTACTTCCCCATGTCATGCAAGGAGATGTTGGAAATGCCTGCTGTTATTTTCCATGCATGTCTGACATCTACTCGAGAAATTATTAATCAAATGTTGTAATTCTCTCCGAGATATTGAATTAATTGATTCATGGATATTATCCTTGAGTTTCTATATCATGTGAGGATTTGTTGTGTACACTTTGTCCTTTAGTGCACCCCGCAAATAAAAATTGCATGGAGTTAAATCAGGACTTCTTGTGGGTCAGATAATATTACTAATCACTCTTTCATCGAACACATCCTGAATTGCATGCAGTATTGGCCGTATAAGCCCTTGCCAAATACTGTTGAAAAAATGTGAAGCTTTTTTCTCTTGCACTCAGTTCATTAAAAAATGTTCGCAAAATGTTTTGCACATGTCTTTCATTTGTAACTGTGTCATTAAAAAGAATTAGGCCTATTATTCTGTCACCACTAACTATGCACAATGCCCCTATTTTCTGATCATCACGGGGTTCCTCGCGAAGCACAACAGATCTATCTGCGCTCCAACGTCGACAGTTTTGGGAGTTAACATACTCATGTAATATGAACCAAGCTTCGTCTGAAAACAGAATGAGGTAATGATCCATTTCATCATCATGTATTTGTTTTAAAACCCATTTGCAAAACTCAATTCTGTGCACAGGATCACCTGGTCGAAGTTCCTGTACTACTGATACTTTATAGGGCCTTAGCCCAAGCACCTCATTGTACAGACTCTTTATGTCCATCTTTTCAGAGATGGTTGCAGAACCTGGCTGTTTGATACAGGATGTCAAATCAACCAACTTTCAGCCATCTAGTTTCCAAACTTATTTTATTTGGGTACCAGTTTTGGCAATTTAGTACGCCTTTTTCTTTGTACAGAGGTGTAAGATTTTTGTGTTTGCTGAGAAAGATTTCTAAGAGACTTTTTAGGGGAGTTTCCCACGCGGTATGCAATGTCATCGAGACAATCTGCTGTGAGCACTGTACATCATTGTTTATGCTTCTTGTCTAGAAAACTTCCCATTTCACGAAATTTATTCACTAATTTGTGAACTGCATCACAACTCAGAACTCAAACACTTGGAAACTTACGTACACACAATCTCCTAACAGTACGAGGGGACTCTGTATGCACATATGAATTATCAATAAACACTCGCTGTGAAATTGAATAAGTTGCTCTTGCTATTGTTACGTTCGCAAACTTCACTGTTGTACTTGTGATGCCTGTTTTACTGCTTGAATGACACTGGCCGACAAGATGCGTATGTCTGTATGGTGTTCAGGCTAAAACCCACAAAAAAAATGGGGGGGGGGGGCATATTGCGGTCCCATGGGACCCATTCAACCAGCAGGCGCAGAGTCTGTGACCAGCCTGCAATAACCCGGGCAGGCAGTCTCATCAGATAAACGGAACATGCTGTATACAAGGTGATTCACGAAGATATGCAAATATTTTAATATGTTATTCTACAAGTAAAACTACAGAAAAATGTTCATATGAACATAGGTCTGCAAATGTTTAGTTACAGAGTTAGGGCTAATAAAACATAACCCAGACATGTATCTGAAGCAGTTTTCCATAACGCTGTAAGACCGAAATGAGCAACAAAATCTGTTCATACACGTGCAGCTAAAGGCATTGAACTGGGGAGACATTTTTGAATATGTACTGTGAAATTGTATGTACCCTGTACAACTTCCTTAACACTGAGCTTTGTTTTTTCCAGTTTAACATTAATTCACATGTGCTATAGTATTAATAAAAGCAGATTTCTGACATGTTCATACAGTTTCAATTAACATTATTACCACCATTTTTCCAAAATTAAATTCTCTACAACTTCTGTTGAAAACTTTGTGCAATTGCCAGGAATTTAAAAAAACAAACTGGGCCAAGTAATTAATAAATTAAAAATTTTACGAAATTATGTCTCTGTTTCTCTGGATGTTCTGGAAAACTACTGTAGATACATGTCTGGGGCATGTTTTATTAGATTCACCATATCAGTAACAACGTAAATGGAAATCGTGCTTTACTTTAACCTCATACAGTTTTGTGATGGCTTCACATTAGCGGAGCTGCTAAATTTCAGGCAAAATCCTTTATTAGCCATAACTCTGTAACTAGACATTTGCGGACCTATGTATATATGAACCTTTTTCTTTAGCTTTGTTCGTAGAATAACATATAATTAAAATATTTGCATATCTTCGTGAATCACCCTGGATAATTCAAAGCTCTCATAACCTAACCTGTCTCATATCATTATAATGGTCCAATGTCGGCTTGTGATTAATCTTCTTAAAGTGATAAGTATATAATAACGGTGTGTGTGGCACATATGAATTTTAGTTACTGTCTAAGGACAGTGCAGGACAAAAGAAAACTTTCAAGGGACAATTCCGACCTGTATAATTATATATTTAATTTACTAGTGTTTTGATGAGGATCCAGATTGTGAGGCAGCCACCGAAATCAATTATGTTGTGCTCGGCAACAAGTTTTGTAACTGGATGGTCAAACATGCCTATGATCACAGAGTGCCACTGACCACTCATACATATGGACAGCGCCTTTCACATGACTATGGGCCAGTATTCAGTACACTGTGATACAGATTATTCATCAATACATATGGACCAGCCATGTACAGAAAGAACACATGGGGAAGGGAGGGGGACTTATGATGTGCGAGGAATTGTAGCTATCAAATGGTACTATTAGTGGTGACTGGCATCTTTGATACTGATGGAAGTTACTACAGACATGGAGGTTAATATCTTGGAAGAGCTTATTTATCAAAGAGGACAATATGAAATGAATAGAAGATGAGGTGTGGAGGAATGAGGACAGGCTGAAGATATCTGAAGGAAGAGATGGATTCAGGTGAAAGGTTTTAAAATGAATCTAGAGATTTGAACAGACATAGAAGGTAATACTTAGCTTCTGGAAAGAATAATTACGAGTCTTATATGTACAGATGACAGATAACTGGTAACACAAATTCTGTGAATTAATAACGGAGGTCCATCTACTGAAGCCTCTATCTGCAGGGATGATGATCAGTGTTTTTTTTTTTTTTTTTTTTTTTTTTTTTGAGACGGCCACTGGCTGTGCTTTCATGTGTTGTGAGATTTGTGTTATCATAGAGAAGAAGAGGCATCAGTGGGGTCACTAATTCCTGGAGGGTTATCAGCAGACAGTTCGATAGGTGTTAAGAAGGAACACTGTCAGACAGGGAGCATGAACTGAATGATGTGAGCTTTGGTGTATGCTTGCATAAAAAAGGAAGGGAGGGAGGGGGGGAGGGAGGAAGATTAGGTCCTAATGTTCCATTGGTGACGAGGTCGTTAGAGACAGAACAAAAGCTCAGGGGATGGATGTTGTCTGTGTCATTTTAAAATAACCCATTCCACTATTCACCTTAGTTTTGGGAACCTGTGGAAAACTAAAATCTCGATGGCTACACAAGGATTCGGACCTCCATCCTCCTGGACATCAGTTCAATACCTTAACCAACTCACTTGGTGAGTGTGGTTTTGGTTGACAAAATGTTTACTGCAATGCACCACACAGTAATTATAACAATACTCACCTCAGTAGTGTCAAGGTGTGAGGACAATGCATGTTTACACTGGAAAAAGGGAGTCAGTTTTAAGAAGGGTTGCAGGAAATCCTGTCAAAATTATATGGGAGTTAATCTACTTTGTTCGCGCAGACCCGGTCATATTACAGCTGAAACACAGTTCTTGATATGATTCATTTCATTTTCCAACAAGTTTGATGAGACTGTTTAACAATGTTGTTTCCAAATAATCTACAATACAATCTTGTTTCCTCAGTGACGTGTCACGCTGCCAAGGTATTTGAGAAGATCATGGAAAACATTATCGAAGATGATAAGAGGAGAATAGAGAGACACAATATGGGTTTAGACTAGGAATGCTGGCAGTGGACCTCATTTTCAATGTAAGGTAGCTCTAAGACAAACACTAGACATATCGTAAGGAATTAGTGATAGTGTTCCCAGACAATGAGAAGACATATCATAGTGTGAAAAATACAAGATCTGGGATACTCTCTTGAAAAGGGGAATTGAAGGCTGACTATGAGAAGAATAAAAAAACTGTACAAAAAAGAGTAAGTTGTGTAAAAGTAGGAGGAGAGAAGCCAGGCCGGTTAGAACGGAAAAATAGGCTGAAGCTATGGAGCACACAATCCCTTTCACTTTTCATCATCGTTATAGATGAGATAATAAAAGGAGTAGCATTGCGAATATGAGAGGAAAATATGAAAGCAATGGCATTTGCATGTGATTTAATGGTGTGGGGGAAATGGAGGAGGAGCAGCCTAAGAAAGACTAAACATGGGGAGGAGGGGGGGGGGGGGGGGATTGAAATTTAATGCACTATTTAAGTGTAAAATGATTGTGACAGTGGGTACTACGAGAGAGGACAATAGCAACAGATATATGTATTAGGGGCAAGTACTAAAGAAAGTGAAAAGCCAAGTACCTGAGAAGACAGCAGGAGGAATGATAAAAAGATTAGTGAAAGCGGAAGGCAAACATGTGGATTTGTGCAGAGTAAGAAGTCTGGTCCCTAACAAGGATATAACACCAAAATGCAAACAAATGTTATACTGAGCATATTATGCTCCAGTACTCACATTTATATAGGAAATGTGGGTAATGAAGAAAAGGCAAGTGAGCAGGATACAGGATTGTGAGATGAAATTTTTAGGAGTAATAAGGATGGATAGAGCAAGGAATGAGACAATCAGAAAAATAGTGAATGATATGCCAATGCTAAACATAAACAGTCTACAACAGACAATATTAAGATGATATGGACATGTTAAAAGAATGGGAGTTGACAGGATGCCAATACAGGCTCGTGAAATGACAACAGAGAGGTCTGGGACACAGTAGAGAGGGAAGAATGGCAAGAGGACATCAAAAGAGTCTGAGGCTTATGATGCAAGCAGACCCAGCAACGATCTGGGAGCTATAGAAGTTGATAATGATGATACAATGTCATAAGCCAATATATTTCCACTTTTTCTAACACTCATCATACTTTTTTGTACATTTGAATAAATGTTCTTTTTTAACTTTACTGCCTCTTATCGATTAACTCTTGTAATTATGATAATGACAACTTAACATGTAAATCCACTGTCAAATAATTTTAGTAAGTTTTTTGTGATAATATATATTTGTTCTATCCTTTCAAACACATTGTTGTCCCACAATCATGAACCACCACGTAATGTTCAACAGACTGAAAGACAACAGACTGAAAGACAAATTATCATTATGCCAGGAGAACGAATTAAGGTATGAAAAGTCTTTATAAAGCCAAAGGAGTGCAATGGTTTCAATGAACTGAGGATTTATCTCACATTAATTTTATTTGGCACAATTTTGATGTATAGGGTAATTATAATTAAAGTTCCAGTTTCAAAAAGCTACAAAAACTTATGCCCACTATGTCAAATTCGAATGAAATATTACCAAAGAAGGGAAAAACATTACGGACACAAAAAAATTTAACAAAAACTCTTCCCCTAGATGGTGCTGCAAACGACCTAATGTAATATGTGATCAGCTACAAATGACAGATGAATCACGATATGCTGGCTATGGTGCAAGTTGCACATTAAACCAACCATACTGCACAATGTGCTTCACGGCACAAGTTTGGCATTCAGTAGCTGTGGCACTATTGCTGTCCACAGATTTCTGTGACATATTGAAACTGAGAAACAGAATGTTCCACAACAGATCAGTGTCTCAGGGCTCGTGTCCAGAATGCATTTTGCAATGCATTCCTTCAATTCAGCTAGGTTCGTAATCGGAGCACCGAACACAGCAAGAACCCCCATGGATTGAGATCAGGTGATCTGGACAGCCAAACTGTAGGGTGATAATTCCAGCACTTCCAAAATTCCTCTGCAGCAGCTGCGCCATTACCTGTGTAATATGTGAAGGAGTCCCATCTCACACAAAAATGATATCCTACACACACACACACACACACACACACACACACACACGCGCGCTGTTGAAGGGTTAAAATGATGTTGGTGCTCAGCAGACACTCATAGCATTCAGCAGTGACCATACAGCTAAAAGGACCTGCAGGACCTAACTCCCTTCGGCTATTTTCCGTTGCCCATGTTCTACAATTCTGTGTATAAAAATGTCTGTGGAGACGGAAAGGAGCTTCGCCTGTACTCAAAATATTCCATGGCCCTTCATTGTTCACTTCCATGCAAGCAAGAAATTCTAGAGCAAATGATTGTTGTAAGATTGTAAATGAACATGGTAGTCAATGGGAGTTGGTGATATGCACCCTTACTGCTGATTTAAGACTGCAAGATTGTGTGTGTTTGTGTTTACAGAAAATATAAGACCGAGAACCGAATTGTGAAAGACTAGGTTTAAGTAATTAAAGAACAGGAAAAATTATATTAGGTTCTGTTTGGATTGGTGTGGTAATTTATGTTGGAGATATTCTGGAGGTGCCAGATGGCAGCTCATGACAGAGCAGGCGGGGCTCAGAGTCTGCAGAGCAGTGCAGCATGCCATGGAGCTCCGTCCGTGGTGAAGTTCTGTGATTGTGGGACTTGGTAACTAATGAGACCTATAGATGACACAGGACTGATATTGACTATGAAGTATAACGAATGTCTGTTCTCGTTATTGGCTGTAAGACATTTCTTGTCGACTGGAAGTTAAACTAATTTGTACTCGGAATAATAAACCCTAGTTTGTGAAACCACCAGCACCTGTTACTAAGTAATAGTAATCATTTCACAGGAGAAGTCTGGCGGAAGGCGGAGTCCAACCGAAACTAGTAAGCAGACTGCATCAAGAAGGAGAGAACTTTTGCACTGTCTCATTGGCATGTCAGTATGAAGCAACTCGAATATGAGTAATTTTTTATGGATAGCAACACAGGACGTTTCATAGACTGCTATGTGCCATATCCAAAGGCATGTCCAAATTTAGGGCATGCCACATGCACTGCATGTTTGCACATACTGCCCAACAGCTCCTGCAATGTTGTGGCCACATCTTCCATCAACATCAGATCAATGTTTTTCTCCCACTACATTGAACTTCAGAAGAACACGTCTTTTTTAATTTCATAATTATTTTGTCCAGACCCTTGGCAGAAATCTGATGAGGGCTATTTTCATACCCCGGAATGACTGAAACTTCTGCAGAACTACTGGTGCACAGTCACTGTTCTTGTGAAAGAGCTTTACCAGCAGAGCATTGAGACAGTCATGCCTAGAGCCTCAGACACAAACTGAGGAACAGCAGCATAACCTGAGTCTTATTTCACATAATCTGCTGCTTGCAGTGCCATTTAGTGGTAGGAATTTTGTTAAGTTTGTTTTGTTTCCCTAACGATTCCCCCCATCTTCAATAATATCTTGTTCAAATTTCATTTCCAAAATATTCAGAATTCTTATGGATCGCCAAAATACACAGTTCATAAACTGCTTTGAATATAATGTGTCCTTCCTTCTATTTCATGTTCTATTACATCAGTTCCTCAACAGCTTTCCATAGCAGAAAATACACATTTTCTTTTTGAGGAATTTCATGTAGTCTGCATTATAAATTTGAAGACAGAGGGATGTCTCCAAGATCTATCCAATCCATTTTATGCACTGAGGAGAAGGCTGCCATTACTAGGAATAATGACACATACTATTTTGAAGTACTTACACATAAAATAAAGATTAAAGTTTTCATGGACCTTTAAGCAGTCCCTAACACTACAGGAATATTATTGAAACAATCTAATGATGCTAGATCATACATTCCAGAGAAATATAAAATTATATGAAGATATTAATTACCTGGTTTGAAATTTTCTTCAAATTCTGAAGCTGTTGGTCACGTTCAAGAAGAGCTGCTTGGATGTTTGCCCGCTCACTTTTAAGTTTCTCTGTTAATTTTTGTGCCTGAGCCAGTAGCTGCTTTAGATCTCCCTGTTCCTTTAATATCCTACACCAAATAGAAAAACAATTTATCAAAATACAAACACACAAATTTATCCACTTTGCTATCAAATATTTCATCTGGTGACACATGTAGATACATTGGTATCATTAAGTCTGGTGATTGATGAAGTTAAACTACTAATTTCAACATCTTTCAAATACACATTATTAACACAGTGTTGTTTGCTAGCTAAGGTCAACTAGGTTGGCTGTACCGAGGAAGCTGTTGGTACTGACAGATCATTCATTTTCCATTGATACAGTTACTTCCTTCAGCAACAACAAAGTGAATCTTCTGACAAGGAATACTTACTACTCCATCAACCCCAAATAAAAGTTGAAAACAACATTTTCAGAGCAGTATAGGGAATGTCAATTTGAGCAAGATTTATCACAACTAACTGTACGATATCAATGCAAAATTGTGGAGATATTGTCCTAAAATAGCCATAAAGTTGCTACAAGTATACGGCTGCATAGTGCTGGAATGGGAACGGGGATGGGGCTGCGTGTGTGAGGACAGTGACTAACAAATGTTGAGGCCAGGAGGGTTACGGGAACCTTAGATGTACTGCAAGGAAAGTTCCCACTTGCGCAATTCAGAAGAGCCGGTGTTGGGGGAAGGATCCGTATGGCACAGGCTGTGAAGCAGTCACTGAAATGAAGGGTGTCATGTTTGGCAGTTTGTTCAGCAATAGGGTGGTCCACTTGTTTCTTCTTATCAAAATATACTGAAAGTCTCCCTGACGTCTTCACAGACGGTAATTATCCTCCCAACCTTTTGTACAAAAACACTTCTCCTGTGCCTTATCATTCCAGTCTCCCATCACCTCCCGAAGTCCCACCATCTGGCCACAGGGGAGCAGTCCCCACATAACTCAGTACCACCCAGGATTGGAGCAATTAAATTACGTTCTCCGCCAGGTTTCTGACGAACCTTTGTGGGCCCTGAAATGAGGTATGTCCTGCCCACTGTCCTTCCCACCCCTCCCACAGTGGTATTCTGCCGCCCACCGAACCTACACAATACACTCATCCATCCATACACAACCCCTGCTCCCAAACCCCTTACCTCATGGCTCATACCCCTGTAATAGACCTAGATGCAAGACCTGTCCCATACATCCTCCCACCACCACCTACTCCAGTCCGATTACGAACATCACCTATTCCATCAAAGGCAGGGTTACCTGTGAAACCAGTCCTGTGATCCACAAGCTAAGCTGCAACCACTGTGCTGCATTGTATGTGGGCATGATAACCAACAAGCTGTCTGTCCACATGAATGGCCACTAACAAACTGTGACCAAGAAACAAGTGGATCACACTGCTGCTGAACGCACTGTCAAACATGACATCCTTCATTTCAATGACTGCTTACAGCCTGTGCCATACGGATGCTTCCCATCAACACTAGCTTCTCTGAACTGCGCATGTGGGAACTGTCACCACAATACATCCTATGTTCCCGTAACTCTCCTGGCTTCAACCTTCGTTAATCACTATCATCATCCATGCAGCCCCTTCCCTGTTCCCATTCCAACACTACGCAGCCGTCATTCCACCATCACACTCAGTCTTTTTACTTTCTCCTTTTCCACTACTTCCTCCCCCACCTCCCCTGCCCTTCATCTAACCTGCAGCACTTCACTGTCCACCACCCTCAACATACTATCTATCCCCCCCCCCCCTCCCCACCAGTTGCCACTCCCATCATGCACTGGTGCTGGTGCCCACAGTGTGGTTTCAGTTGCCTGAGACTGCAGTTTTGTGTGTGTGTGTGTGTGTGTGTGTGTGTGTGTGTGTGTGTGTCTACATCTATTGTTGACGAAGGCCTACATGGTCGAAAGTTTTATTTGTGACCGTCTTTTTGTTGAGCCTATCTGCGACTCGACACCTTTGCTATAGGGTGAGTAGCAACTTTCCTTTTCATAATACTGTTACATTCCATCCTGTATTTTCCACTGTTTAATTTACGATATTTAAGTATACAGATATTAATCCTGTCCGTGACAGAGCAAATTTAACCTTACACATCTTTGCTCCAGTAAGATAGCATCTTTCTCAGGGAAGTCCCATTGTATGGACAGGGGTGGTCTTGGTATCTGTAGCTCTTCAGGCAGGAGTGCCAGTCAGTCCAGATTGGTTTGCCATGTGGAGTGGCCCACATGTGTGAAGGTTTTCTAGTATCTTGGAAAAATTTCCTAATTTGCAAAACTGATGGTATTTCATTACTCTGGAAAGGATATTTAATTCAACAGTTACCATAAAATACCAAATGGCAATGGCAAACTCAAACCAGGAAATGTTTTGTGAATGACTGCGGCTGTGGAAAGAGTGAATAGATACATAGGGCATATTACTTGTGACTAAGGTATAATAAAACCAGTGTTTATTAAAACAGTGTTAACACAATTTAGCCTGTCATTTTAATGCTAGTATTTTGGTGAGAATTTTGAACAGAGTTGTAGTAGATATAGTGAGAGAGGACACTTGAGAGTAGGCTCACAGTCAGGAACTTTTACGATCTGGCACATGTGCCTTGCCTGGAAGTTCGCCCTCATAAGCTGTCAGAGTCGACAAATCCAATGCATATTAATTTCAGGGAGCCAAAGAGGACTGGCTTACAGCATATAATCAAAATTAAAGGCCATTTTCACTGACGTGCGGGTAACATGAACTACAAATAACTTTCCTTGCAGCAAGGGGAAGAGTGACAGTAAGCTAATACCTTCAATTTTCTAACTTCTCACAATTTGTATAATTTCAGATATGAAATACATCAATTCTGTGACAACAAATGAACTGAACATTTGATGACGCATCATTGTGTAAGTTCATGTCATTCTCACACTGCCACGATTTTATTTTATTAGCGTAAAATACACTACACTAAACTACATTACAACACAATACACAATAACATCACTGACACACTACTCAGTGACTTAATCCAATCTTTCGTCAATGACAGCCGACTAGTTTTCAGGTACGTGTTATACGCTACTCCTTCAGAACTGATGTGGTTTCGAGTTGAAGAAATCTGTTAACCAGATACTAAGAGAAGCTTCTCTTGAAACACTTGTCCCTGAATGTTCGAGAGAGGCCAGAAAAGAAAATAATCAGAAGAGCCAAATCTCATGAATATGGATGGTCAGGAAGTGGTTCCTAACCAAGTTCAGCAGTCACATCTGTAATGATAATGGCCATAAGCCGACTTGCGTTATTGTGGAGTTGTAACACAGGTTTACCATGTGTTTTGGATTCAATAGCAAAAGCAAGTGATCTTAGCTATTCAGTACATGCTACAGATTTTATCGTTTCATTTCTTGTAGCAATTCATGATGGAGAATGCCAGTTTGATTCCACCAACGCATAACATGATTTTTTGACGGTGTAAACCAGTCTTTGCAAAGAGAGTCCCCCCCCCCCCCCCAAATGGGTTGACCATTCTCTCCTCCTCATTAGGTTCACATACGAGCATATTTATTTAACAGAATTCCCAAGAAATGGCTTGTCCTATAACAAGCTGAATGTTAACTTAAAATACATGTGGTACTCAAGTAACCAATTTTTGCACCTTACCCAATGAATGCAAATGGAGCACAATGATTGAGTGACCATAGTCCACGATGTGTGGCAATACCCACTGATTACGATGCCTTCCATGCTGCAGCATCACATTCAGAGCTGGCTACAAGGACCACGGCCCATCATCAGGAGAAAGCACTTTAAAAGGAAGAACTTATTAAGAGTGCTTTTCATCAAAAACTGATTCATTTCACAATTCGAATTTTGCTTCTCAGAAATAAGTAAACCATTAATACTTCCCTCGCGTACACATCACAAATTATTCTTATGGCTTATGCAGATCTAGAACCCTGATTAAACTAAAAAGGGAAAATTTGATGGTAGAGTTAGTTTTCTCTACTTGATACTCCACACCAATTAGCCCTGAAAATAGCCACAACAACAAGTTATCTACATACACGCTCCTGTTCACATCAAACTCAAAATAGAAGAAAAACAATTTAATAATGAGCCACAATGCAGTGCAGCCAACCAAATGAAAAATGGCACAGACTTGTGCACCAACCCAATAGACAGGTGATTATAAATGATTCACTGGGCTTTGATGTCTTAGAACTTCACATATATACAGTGTCTACCCATTTTTACTAATAACCAATCAAAAGAGCGTACTTTAAAATTTTGTTTTTGTCACTGCAGGCTCCATTTTGACTAGCCAGGTGGCAAGGTGATAACAGTTTGCAAAATGGTGGCTAGTGAACAAAAAGCATTTTGTGTGTTGCAATATGAGAAGACAGAAATTGTCACTATCGTGCAGCGTGTGTTCGGAAGACAGTACAACATACAGCCACCAACCCACCCAAGCATTCTGCGATGGTATCGACAGCTCAAAGGGCACAGGCTGCCTCTACAAATGAAAAAGCTCCAGGCGACCACCTGTCATGGAGGAAACAGCGGTGTGTGTCCGAGATGTGTTCCTTTGTAGCCCACAGAAATCACATATTATGCACGTCACGAACTGGGCATTCCTCAGCCAAATGTGTGGCAGGTTCTGCTGAAGAGGCTACCTCAGAAACCGTATTACATACAGCTGTTGCAATGTTTACAACCAAACAATTGCACTGTCAGACATGAATTTTGTGAACATTTCCAGGAAGCACTGAAAATGACGAGTTTCCCTGCTGACTCGTATTCAGTGACGAGGTGATATTCCACCTAAACGGTAAAGTGAATCATTTACAACATCCGCATATGGGGCACGGAAAATCCCAGTGTTCGGTGGAGATTGAAAGATATTCTCCAAAGGTGAATGTCTTCTGTGCTGGGTAATGGAGCAACAATTACAGGCCCTACTTTTTTCTTGGGAAAACTGTGATGGGTATGACATACCTACAGAAGACTGGTTGTTTCCGAGATTGTCAGCTGATAACCCACCCTTCATATTCCAACAAGATGGAGCTCCGTCTCATTAGCATAGAGAAGTGTGTTGCTATCTGAATGAGGAACTTCCAAACACATAGGTTGGGCGATGTGCTCAGGATGATTTGGTGCTCTTTAGGTGGCTCCCGAGATCTCCTGACCTTACAGTTTGTGCTTATTTTTCTTTGGCAATATGTGAAAGACAATACATATGTACAACCTTTTCCGACCACACTGACTGAACTCCAGGATCACATCACTGCTGCACTAACACTGACAGGGACATGCTCGAACATGTGTGGGCTGAGCATGACTACCACACTGTGTCGTCATGTCGTGTAACACGAGGAGAGCGCATGGAACATTTCTAATTATGTGTAAAAATTGAAAATGTGCTTTTTCATACAATGTCTTGATCAATATTTTGTATGCAATGTCATGGAAATTTTTTTGTCCATCCCATAATAAACTGAGAGTAGGATTAATTTAAGAAAATAAAAAAAGAAAAAAAGCGAAACTGCTATTTACTGTTGTTCAAATTCATTTCTGTTGTTTTTCACTTCCTGTTCACTATCTGTTTGTTTCTTGACTTCAAGCTCGTTATCAATCAAACTATTCTGTTTATCTAGGAATTCAGCCGAGGTTTTATCCCTTTCCTGTTCAAATTCCACTTTTCCAGCAATTATTTTTTCAGTATCTTCATCACCATTTGGGATAGAGGTTGGAGTGTTTTCTGTGATGGACCTGTTGGTAAAAATATAATTTCAAATGTATTAGAATTTCTAGACAAAGTCTACATAATCTCAACACAAACAATACATTTTTGTATGTCACTTATGGCAAAGACATCAATTTTTCCATGCAGTGATTCAATAGACAGAATTGGGTTATTTGTTAAATTACTGTGCAGGAAAATATTATCATCAGTGCAACTAGGATCCAAAAATAATTTAGAAAATCTCTGAATGAAGTCAAGAAAACTACACAAATTTTGACATCTCTAAAAGGTAATAATAATATTAATGTACGGAAAGCTCTGGTTGAAAATAGCAAATTATTTATGAATTGAGAGAGGCAGAAGTGCTGTGCCATTGACAGATACACAAACAAAAGGTACAGAGCTTCGCTTACCTAGCTTTCAGAATGAAACTCCTTTCTCAAGCTGTAGGAGAATCTCTCTCTCTCTCTCTCTCTCTCTCTCTCTCACACACACACACACACACACGTACACACCTTTCTCCCTACATTGTGCTCATTTGACTGCAAGCTAGATCCTGGCCCAAGTGGGTGTACTGAGGTGAGCTGGGGGTACAGGCTGGGATGAAGTGAGGAATTGAGAGAAGCAGGAGGCCGGGAGGGAGAGAAGCGGGAGGCCGGGAGGGAGAGGAGGCGTCTAGCAGCTCATGGGAGAGAGGGAAGCTGTCTGTGGTCTAGCTAGGGGTGTACCTAAAGGGGGCAGACAGCTGAGCACACGATTTCACAGATTAGGGTGTGAGATGGCAGCACAAGACTAGCTGAAACATATTGGGTGCGAGTAATGCGAATGGGATGGTGTGAAGGATAGCTCCCATATGCACAGATCAGAAAAGCTGGTGGTTGTGGGGAGGATCCAGATGGCATGGGATGTGAAGCAGCCACTGAAATCTCGCATGTAGTGCTCTGCTGCATGTTGTGCCAGTGGGTGGTACACCTTGTTTTTGGCAACAGTTTGACGATGGCCATTTATTCTGGTTGACAGTTAGTTGGTTGTCATACCAATGTAAAATGCTGTTCAGTGGTTGCAGCAGAGCTGGTATATAACATGGCCTCTGAGGGGCTAAGATAAGCCTGTGACAGGACTGGAGTAGGAGGTGCTTGGTGGGTGGATAGGGCAGATCTTGCATCTGGATCTTTGACATGGGTATGATTCCTGTGGCAGGACATTGGGGGGTGAAAGTGGCACAGAGATGGGCTAGAATGTTGTCGGGTGGGTGGTGGAACACCACTCTGTGAGGGGATGAAAGTATCATCTTGGGTAGCATGTCCCTCATTTCAGGGCATCATGATAGATAATCAAAGCCCTGACAAAGGATGTGGTTCAGTTGTTCCAGTCCTGGATGGTATTGGTTGACAAGGGGGGCACTTATTTGTGATTGGTCTTGGGATGGATGTGAGGATCAGGTGTGTGTCGGGATATGGCATGGGAGATCTGTTTGTGTATTAGTTCTGGCGGATACTGCTTGTCTGCAAAGGCCTTTGTGCGGCCTTCAGCATACTGGGCGAGGGAGTTCTCATTGCTGCTGATGTGACTGTCATTGATGGCCAGGCTGTATGGGATTTTTTGGTGTGGAAGGGTTGGCAGCTGTAAAAGTGCAGGTACTGTTGGGGATTGGTGGGTTAAATGTGGACTGAGGTGTGGATGGAGCCATCTGACAGGAAGTGATTGACATCTAGGAAGGTGGAACGATGGGAGGACCAAGAGAGGTGGATGGCAGAGAAGGTATTGAGATGTAGAGGAATGAGGACAAGGTGTCCTGGCCATGGATCCAGATTATAAAAATGTCATCAATAAACTTGAACCAGACCAGGGATTTACCATTTTGGAAAGCTAGCTGGTCCATGAACAGGTTGGCATAGGAGGGTGCCATGTGGGTTCCCATGACTGTGCCATAAATTTGTTTGTATACCTTCCCTTCAAAGGTGAAGTAGTTATGGGTTAGGATGTAGTTGGCTGGATGTACTAGGAATGAAGTGCTCGGTTTGGAATCTGCAGGGCAATAGGAGAGCTAGTGTTCAATTGTGGCAAGGCCATAAGCATGAGAGATGTTGGTATATACAGAGGTTGCATCTATAGTGACAAGTAGGGACCCGGAAGGAAAGAGCGTGGGGATGGTTGAGAGCCAGTGCATGAAGCGGTTGGCATCTTTAATGTGGGAGGCTAGGTTACGGAAAAACTGAGTGCAGATGTTGGTCAACGAGGGCCAAGATTCTTTCAGTAGGGGCACTGTAACCAGCTACAATGGGGAGCCCAGAATTGTTAAGTTTGTAGATTTTGGGGAACATTTAGAAGGTGGGTGTGTGGGCTGTTGCGGAGAGCAGGGAGATGGATTCAAGGGAGCGGTTCTGGAAAGGGCCTAAGGATTTCAGCAGGAAGTGGAGGTTATTTTGGACTTCTGGGATTGGGTCACTTTGGCAGAGCTTGTAGGTGGATGTCTTGGACTGCTGGCAGAGACCATCCACCAGGTAGTCACTCCGATTCATCACAACAGTGGTGGAACCTTTGTCTCATAGGAGGATGACCAAGTCAGGCCACGCCAGGCTACCTGTGAATGCAGCCATGCCATATACCAGTTCCGCTGCAACTGTTGCACAGTATTTTACATTCGTATGACAACCACCCAACTGTCAACGAGAATGAATGGCCACTGTCAAACTATTGCCGACAAGAAGGTTGGGCACCCACTGGCACAAAATGCAGCAGAGCACAACATGCGAGATTTCACTGCTGTTTCACAACCCATGCCATCTGGATCCTCCCCAACACCAACAGCTTTTCTTAGCTGCACAGATGGGAGCTATCCTTACAGCACATTCTTCACTTGTGTAACCTCCCTGTTCTGTGTCAGATAGTTGTGTGCTGCCATGTCACGCCCTAATCTGTGAAATTTCGTGCTCAGCCATCTGCCACCTGCCCACTTTACCTGCAACCCTATCTAGCCCACGGATGGCCCCTCACTTTCCCAAGAGCTGCTAGATGCCCCCCCCCCCCCCCCAACCCTCCCTGCCCTCCCCCCTCTCTCCATCCCTCACCCCACCTCACCTGCATCCCCACGTAACCTCACCTTAGTACCCTCACTGTTGGCCTTTTCTGGCAGTCAAATGAGCACACTGTAGGAATACTTGTGTGTGTGTGTGTGTGTGTGTGTGTGTGTGTGTGTGTTTCTCCTACAGGTTCAGAAACGAATTTCATTTTGAAAGCTAGCAAATCAAAGTTCTGTACCTTTTTTTGTGTATCTGTCGATGACACAGCGCTTCTGCCTTTCGGTGAGTCGTGTGTTTATTCCTAAATAATAGGTAACAATACTATTTGTACTAGAGCAGTAAAATACATACTTTCCATATTGAATCACAGAAATGTGTTTATTGATACATAAAATATGATGCTACAGTTGGTAAGGGCTAGGTTACCATTGCAAAGCCTTGGGGTTCAGTTCTTAGATGGCCCTAGGAACCCTCCTCCCTCCCCCCCTCCCCTGCCCCCACTTAATGGTGGGGTCAAAGGGATATAAAAGAAGTTGGGAGGTATGGCTGAAAATACTGGGCAGTAAGACAGCAACAGATAGGAGAAAATAAGGGGTGGAAGGGAGATTAGAGACCAGGAGCTGGGGTGCCACCGAGTTGCACTGAGCAGGAGGACATAATTTGCTTGATATTAAAATTTTACACATCACTGACGTTCGTTTCTATGTCCTTAAAACTTTGCATATTTTCTCCACTTAATCTACATCACATCCTTGAAAAGTCACTTTCCACTAGTCTGTCTGATCCTGTCAAGTACCATTTGGGCCACTAAGAGGTCAGTGCGCTTAGGTCACCTTGTAACTTGCTGATGCAGGACTAACTGTGAGGGTTGCAGCAATAGTACACATGAATTAGTTACTCCATAACTACTAGGATCTCCCATCATAAAGGGAGATTGGTTAGAGCACTGCTTTGCTTTACTAGACACAACCTTACTGGATGTGGTACACCCTTTTCCTTTCTCTGTCTTATGAACTGACTTACCCAGCCAGTTACAGTAGGACGTATGGTTTATGGTGGATTCTTGAAACACAGTATGATTAAGTATTTTTCACATTAACAAATTATTTTCAAGGTGAAAAAATCGGTAAGTGAAAAAAAAAAAAAAAAAAAAAAAAATCTAGGACCCACTGATGATCGAAGCTCAGTGCTTTAGATTGGCAGACTGACAGTTATCCAGTTAGTCACACTTCTAATCTTAAAGTAACATCCACACGACATTCTAGGTTTCCAACTGCTGCTCTTGTAACAAGCACCCTCATGGCACTAACTGATTCAAGATGTCCAAGAAGGTTTTCCACATTCAGTATAAACAACTGGCTGTAAATCTACTACAATAATCATCAATGCATTTGGTGGGTATTAATAGTACAGTTATGTAAATTTTTCACAATTTGAAATCAAAATACTGATGCATCTACTTACTCATCCGAATCCAATTTTGCCCTTTTCACGTCAAGAACCTCGCTGTTCTGATGATTATACAGGAATGAAAATGTGTACTTCCATTTACTGTTGGACCCAAACTGAATGTCATCACCAGCTTTCAGTATTACTGTTGAACCTTTTGTCATTTTCAACCCATTAACGTAAGTTCCCATGGTACTCTGTAACAGTCAACACATCAGTCAACTGGAGATTCAGATTTACTAACGCAAATGAAGAAAATTTGCATTGAGACGTTACCATGACACCAAAACTGTGACTAACATTGAGATGTTTAACACAGTACTTCAGTATGGTTTTCTAGCATTTTCTAATCACAATTGATCTTCAGTTCAGTTGCAGTCCTATAGTCTGTCCAAAATTACTTTAGGATTGACAGCAAGGACAGAAGTGGTAGTTGGGGAAGCCCACGCAGCAGGCCTCGGCGACTTTCTGCCAATACCACCCTACTTGCAGCTGCAGCAAACCCATGAAGTTGTCAAAACTTCATGGCACACAACACCAACTCCTCACTTGTAGTGTGCTTTAGTTGCAGTCAGTTTGCTGTCCTATGTGATCATTGTCTCCTACGACTTTCTTTGTGTTTGTTTTTATGGTTGTATGGGCTGTTCTTTGATTTGTCATTATTGTTATTTGTTTTTACCATTATTGTTGTCACTAATATTTGTTGTGTGGTACTCAATGATGTCAGCAGTAAGTTCAACGAAAGTTGTAAGTGGAAAAGTGATGTCATTCTCTTGATCAGGGGAGAGCAGTTGAGGGAAATGGTTTGCACCTTACGTACCTACTTTGAGAATGAGAAACTTAATAGTGGCCCGCTGCTCTCCGTTAACAAAGTAATCGAAAAAACTGCTGCAGCTCTGAATATTAACAAAAACATTGTTTTGAACGTAGGAAGGAAGTGTCTGACAAAGAAAAGGAAGCTGAGGAACCATTGAAAGTTAACACCCCTCGAAAAAACGTAATATGGATAAGTCGATTACCAATATCAATTTGTTTGCACAGGATGTAAGTCACCATGTTTACGATTATCGCAGGAAGGAACATCCAACACTCAGTAAAGTTACTGGTCACACCTAAAGTATCAGAACCTTCTCAAGCCATTCGTTCACACTTGTCCACAGATGCATACAACCTAGGCTTTCACTATGGACTTTTTTGTGGCCATAAATTATTGATGGACAGGGAGTATATGATGGTGCGGCGATGCCGATTCTTAAGGGACATCTGTAGCACAAATATCGACGAAGTGGTGTGGTTTGACAAAATGTGGGTCAATTCTGGTCACATTGTCAGGGCTGGGCAGATGACACAGCTAAAGGAATAGTGGCAATAGCTTCGGGTCAGGGGGCCACACTATTCTTCTTCATGCAGGCAGTTTGCAATGTTTTCTCCCAAACATTCTCTTGCTTTTTAAATCAAAGAACACAGTAGATTATCACAAAGAAAAGCAGATTCACTAATACTAAATATTGAAAAACCAGCAACAATTGTTCTGGATAATGCTCCTTACCATTTAATTGTTGCTGACAAGGCACTTACTATGCAAATGAAAGGAGGAAATGACTGACTGGCTTCAGCATCATAATGTCAACATAAATGATGACCTTCAGAAGATGGAGCTTATGGAAAAAATCTCTCTTTAAGCCACAGTTCCTACTCAACAAAATCGAAAAAACTGGCAAAAAAAACATTGGCATACAGCTGTTAGGCTACCACATTATCACTGCCGTTTCAAACCAATTGAGTTAACATGGGAACAAATTAAAGGTTAATGTTGCCAGATAATAAATTTATCCTCTCTGCAGTCAAAGCACTCACATTAGAAGCTGTTAGGAATGCCACCACTATAGATTGAAAGAAAGAGCACCATGGAAAGAGTGTGGTAGCCCGAAGCTCTTTTGGACAATCAGTGAAGGAAACGATAATTTCATATAATGGCAAAAGTGACAGTGACAATGATAGTGACACCTCAAAACTGTCATAGTGACAAGAATGGTATTTGTGAAGTTTTTTCACTATCCTTGTAGAAATGGAGCACAGGTGGATTCAGCTAAATATTTTGAATGCAAAGTTTACCCCTGTAAGTACCTACATAACAAAACTATATAATCGTAAGTTTTGAAATTTTAATAAGAAGACCTTCAAAGCAACTAATTCCAAGGAAAGTTCATCTCAGGAATTCAGTCTGTATTGCACAAAATAAATATTACTGTTTAGGATATAAATGCTGCAACAGAGGCCCTATTATTTGGATCACTTTTGCTTTCAAAACAATAATGGTTGGCCTATTTAAGATGCGTTTTCCCACTGTGATAAACATACTTAATCTTATTTTTTGTTATGTTAGAATTAAGTTGACAGATCAGAAAAATTAAAACAGTTTCATTATAAACCTATAGCAACTTGTTTCTCAAATTGAATCTGTACGGACGCCCAATTAGTAGTTGCGTGAGCAGATAATTTGCATCATGTTTAACTTCTTATCTCACATTAGAGATCTCCGACAAAGTTCTGGTTTTGCACAGATGAAAATATGATGCATTCTTAATATTTCATTCATATAATGTATTCACCTGATTTCAATAAGAAAAATGTTCCTGCCTGTCGAAAATTCTGTAATGGCAGGAGAAAATCACTTTCATAAACTGTCCCTGTATCGTATTAATAATTTGTTACCACAGATAAAACTACAATCGAAACATAGTGTAACTCTTCCAGAACACATTTATTCAATATTTATAAAGTGAATAATTTGCTGATTTGAGCAAGTTAAATGAAATGAAAGATTATGCTTGTCTTTCGTGCGCAATGTGGCAACTCTGTTCTGTGCCTCCCTGTGCTCCTGCTGAAGAGACAATCCTAAAGTAATTTTGGACATATCACAGTCTTTCATGTGTAAGTATATACACAATATGAATCAAATACTATAAAAAGTACTAAATATTCAGGTATCAAAAACATTTCTAAACACTCATTCACTCACTCACTCACTCATTCTTTCATTCATTCATTCATTCCTACATTTTCCGGAAATACTCTCATGAAATAGATCCTTTACGGATGTGGAACTATCATGTTACACATTAGCAGGAACAATCAGCCACCACTGGTTACTTCTGTATAAGTTAGACTAACAATAAATTAGTGACTAGCACTAATCCACTCACACTGATTAACCATGCTAATTACCGGATTCATATACATATATAACACTTGAAACAAAGCATTTACCTGAGTTTAGATAACTTTTTTTTAATATTTGAGGATTTTCAGCTGCCTACTGGATGTCCAACACCAAACTGTTACAGACTTTTGCACCTGGGCGTATAACTCCATTTGGAACCCACCTTAGTTTGTCATCCATCTGGATGCCTAAGAACATGAACATATGGAGCCTCATCCATTGTAGGCCAACACCTATTGATCTCTACTTCTGATACTTTTAAGCCATTTTGATTTGTCTGGGATTACATAATATTTGTTTTTGTGTGATTAAGGATTAACTTGTTGGCTATGAACCAGTTGGAAGCTTGTCCCATTATCCTACCGTCTGTGTCCAGCGTGGCTGCGTTTGGGTCCTTTTTCAGTATTCTTGTGTCACTACTAGACATTACAGTTTTCTGAAGAGTCCTACCAGTAAAATCGTTAATGAAGACAAAAAATGTGAGTGAACTATGCACCAAACCTTGCGGCACACCATATTTAATCTTTTCCCATTCCAAATTTAATCTTATTCCTTTTGTATCAGTTGTTAATCAGACCCTCTGTTTTCTGTGGTAAGGAAAGACTCCACACAAATAAGGGTCTTTAATGCCGTATTGATTCAGTTTCCCTTGCAGTTCTTCCATGACTGTCACAATCAAAGGCCTTGATGTGACAAAAAAAAAATGCTGAACCTTACTGATATTGTTGTTAACTCTAATTTTCACATAAAGAGAAATAACAACCATGTTTCTAAACCATTCTTGCCCTTTCCGGGTGGCTCCCTGCTGCTGGCATTTGGCAGCATGAGGATGTGGCATTTTAATGGAGGAAGAAATCATCTATATAAAATGATTATGAGACTTTGGTGCCCACACCATTTATTGTAGTGGTGAAGAATGTGACACACAGGACTGATCCCTGGATACTCCATTCACTCGCATAATGCATTTGCTGAGACTCCCCCCAATACGAAAGTGTAGGAAGCTCTTTATCAAGATCAACAGGTGGCTCCAGAAACCCCACCCACTGAGTGTGTAAAGGATGTGAAGGAACCAGATGCTGTCAACCTTTACACTGATCACTGCAATTACGTGTCAGCAGTCTAACTGCAGAGTCCAAGCACACTAGGTGGTCACTGTTCAATCTAAATATGCAGAAGACTGGTCGGTTGGTTGGCTGGCACGTTGGATGATTAAAGGGACCAAACTACTAGGTCATCAGTCCCTTTTTCCTAGAACAGTAAGGTTTACATGACTGTACAACAGAGGTAACCTACCATGTAAAACCCAGGGGAAGAAAATCCCAAGGTCTACGAAAGGTATGAAGGCAAGATAAAGGACAAAAAGAAGAAAGGGAGACAGAGGAAGAAAGGAGGTAAGGTGTCCCATCTAGGCAGCAGACTGGTAAAAGTGACCTTCATGAATAAAATGTAAAACTAAGTCAACCATTAAGGCACCATTTCTAAACAGTAGGGGCAGTGAGTCATTGAGATTAAGAGTCCACCACAGGGCAGCTGGGCTGGGACAGTCCAGCAAAGTGTGGACCACTGTCAAACAGGAACTACAATGACAGGGAGTGGGTCCTTGCGACAGAGGAGATGAACATGAGTCATGGCCAATGCGGAGCCAGCAAAGGACAATAGAGTCCTTGCAAGAGGCCTCCATGGAGGACTTTCACCGATTCGTAGTGGGTTTCATCACCTGTAGTTCATTTGCTGAAGTCAGAGTGAGGCATTCTGTATTCCAGGCACCTGAAGCTTGATGGCATAATACCGATTGGAGGTTTGAGATAAATGTGACTGGCTCATTGTGAAAAATCCCCCACGATTGCCAGTGTCTCCGATGGCATGCTCCTTCCAAGTTGGGTGCCCTCTGGGGGGTTCACCCATCTACGGCAATTGTCCACACCTCAGGTCACACCTCGTGAATTCCAGACAGAGGGACCAGTCGGCATCTGGAAAGGTATCAGCTCAAGCAATCATGCCTCCCTGGGCCTGGCCTATACCAGAGGTTACATGAGAACCATACCTGTCAACCCAGGGCTGCAACAAAATTACGCGTTACCCAGTCACCTGTTATTCATCAAATGCAAGTGTCGGCTTTCAGGAGTGCACAGGAAGGCAGAAGGAACAAAGAGAGATCCCAAATGCCAAAGGGGAGGAAGGGGAGGAGATGTAGAATGAAGAAAGTACGGAAAAACAGACGAGGGACTGTTCCAATGCCAGACTCCCGAACCTTCAGAAATGCATTCCTGAAAATATCCAAGACATGTTCCCCACAGGAGAGACAAAAGAATCGCAGGAGGATAGACATGCTGCACAGAAAGAGATGAGTTGCGGCAATGGCTGGGGCTCCAAGGTAGCCAAGTATGAATTCACCAACGAGCGATGAGCCCCCGTGGGGGGTGAGGTGATTCTCTGGTGTTGAGGAGGTGCAAATCGATGTCAGTAATGAGCTGCTCCATTAATCTGCCTCTGTTGGAGTTATGTGCAGCCCCACAAGTGTTCCTGAGCATTATAGTCTCCTAATAGTAAGATTGGTAGTGGTAGGTTATTTTCAAGACTCTTGGTGTCTTGTTGGATTGCTTTCAGTCTGGTGAGAGGTAAATGTTGTAAATTGTTACTATGGAAGGTATTGGTATCCATAATGCAACTGCTTTTATGTTTATATTTAGGGGAGCTTGTTAACTAAATACATCCGAATCTAGTAGTGTATAGACTCTTCCAAAACCTCTGCCTATATTTAAACAGTTCCTGTGGTGTGTTGTATTTTCTGATGATAAGGTGATAATCTTCAGGGAAATTTGTTTCCTGCAATGCAGTGGCTATCATAGAATGTGCTGTGGATAGTTGACGGAACTCAGCTACATGGTGATAATAGCTGTTGCAGCTCCATTCCAGTAGTGCTGTAATTCAATTTTCAAATTGTATATCATTGTTCCTGTATGACTACCACCTCAAGCTTTCATCTAAAGGCTAAGAACACATAGTTGTGTTCTTGTGTTCCACTCAAACTGTACAGCCTTCATAAAATCAGAGTCTACTATTACATCAACAGTAAGCAATGTTTGCGTAGCTAAATATGATTTAGCTTAACATCCTGCATCTTTATTAACACCATTTGTGGAGGAAATGTTCACACCACATTCACTGCTTGGCAGACTATTGCAACTTGGCAGACTATCAAGAGGCTTGGTGCACTTAATCAAAACAAATTAAAATGGCTTGGCTCTGATGTGGTCTGTCTTTTCACAAGGACCCTAATCGTAGACTCCCTGGCACCAACTGCAATAAATTTCATGAAGATATCACAGCCTCATTCTGACAGGGTCTTTCCACAACATATTTTATGTTTAATAACAGACTGTTAGTATCACCATGGGAAACACTCTCTCACTTGGTGTCCTATCTTTATATGGAGGATTCCGAGGAAACAGCCCTGGAATTAGCAGTAATTAAATCAACTGTTCTGGCCCCATGGACAGTATAAACTGATGGGAGTTTTTGTGCCATCACAACTTCATAAGAATATTAACTATCGGATTTTCTAGTTAAATGGACAAATGATGGTTCTCTGGGTCATTCAGTTTACCATAAGCCCACACAGATTTATATTTACAGTCTCAGAGTTATTGTCCATCACAAACCACCAGTGTGGTTGGTTGGTTTAAAGGGGGGGGGGGGGGGGGGAATTGTTTTTTTTAAGGGCGCACAACTTCAATGGTCATTAGCGCCCTGACTACTCTAAGAATGCACCGCGAGGCACAAGTTGACCACAACAACTAAAAGGGAAAACACTGTAAAAGACAGACTGACAGGCATAGGATTAAAAAACAGCATCATCAAATGTCCTTAGCGAGGTTTGTCAAATTGATAAAACGAAGAACACGAGCAGCTGCTCGTGGGTCATCCGCTAAAATGGCATCGAAAGTATTTGGCACGTTAAGATCGAGGCACAGTGTGTTAAGATCTGGACAGGACATTAAAATGTGTCTAACCGTCAGCAAGTGCCCACATGGGCAGAACGGCGCCGGCGCAGCCGTCAGCAGATGGCGATGGCTGAACCGGCAGTGTCCAATTCTTAACCGGGCTAAAACGACCTCCTCCCGCCGAGAAGGGCGTGAGGAGGACGTCCAAGCCACAGGAAGAGGTTTTAAGGCCCGAAGCTTGTTGTCGGTAAGTGCAGCCCAATCGGCATGCCACAGAGATAAGATGCGCCGACAAATCACCCTGCTAAAATCGGACGAAGGGACGCAACAAGAAGCTGTCCAAGGCTGGAGGACCGCAGCCTTGGCCGCGGCATCTGCAGCTTCGTTCCCAGGGATACCGACATGGCCCGGAACCCACATAAAGCTAACTGGAGAACCGACGTCCACCAGCTGCTGAAGAGAGCGTTGGATCCGGTGTACGAAAGGGTGAACCGGGTACGGATCACTGAGGCTCTGGATGGCGCTCAGGGAATCTGAGCAGATGACATAAGCAGAATGTCGGTGGCGGCAGATGTAAAGAACAGCCTGGTAGAGGGCAAAGAGCTCAGCTGTGAAGACCGAACAATGGCCATGGAGCCGGTATTTGAAACTTTGTGCCTCGACAATAAAGGAACACCCGACCCTGTCATTGGTCTTAGAGCCATCTGTATAAATGAAAGTCATGTCGATGAACTTCGAACGAAGTTCCAAAAAACGGGAGTGGTAGACCGAACCGGGGGTGACCTCTTTTGGGAGCGAGCTGAGGTCAAGGTGAACGCGGACCTGAGCCTGGAGCCAAGGTGGCGTGCGGCTCTCGCCCACTCGAAAGGTTGCAGGGAGTGAAAAATTAAGGTGTTGAAGGAGGCGACGAAAGCGAACTCCAGGGGGTAGCAGGGCAGAGACATACAACCCGTATTGACGGTCAAGAGAGTCGTCAAAAAAGGAACGATAAGACGGATGGTCGGGCATTGACAGTAGCCGACAGGCATACCGACAAAGCAGTATATCGCGCCGGTAGGTGAGTGGCAATTCGCCAGCGTCAGCATGAAGACTCTCTACGGGACTGGTATAAAATGCTCCGATCGCAAGTCGTAAACCCCGATGTTGTATGGAGTTGAGGCGGCGTAAGATGGATGGCCGTGCAGAGGAGTATACGAAGCTCCCATAATCCAGCTTGGAGCGGACGATCGACCAATATAGACGAAGTAGGACGGTTAGATCCGCTCCCCACGACAGACCACTGAGAACACGGAGGACATTTAAAGAACGGGTACAACGGGCGGCCAAATATGACACATGTGGAGACCAGCTAAGTTTCCTGTCAAATGTAAGGCCTAAAAATTTGGTTGTCTCCACGATTGGGAGAGCAACGGGACCGAGTCGTAAGGACGGTGGGAGAAACTCTTTGTATCGCCAGAAGTTAATACAGACCGTCTTCTCGGCAGAAAAACGGAAGCCATTGGCGACACTCCAGGAGTAAAGACGGTCAAGAGAACGCTGAAGACAGCGCTCCAGGACACGTGTACACTGCGCGCTGCAATAGATGGTAAAATCGTCCACGAAAAGGGAGCCTGATACATCAGCTGGGAGGCAATCCATTATTGGATTGATCGCAATGGCGAAGAGAGCGACGCTCAAAACTGAGCCCTGTGGCACCCCATTCTCCTGGCGAAAGGTGTCGGACAGGACAGAACCCACACGTACCCTGAACTGTCGATCCATTAAAAAGGAACGAATAAAAAGAGGGAGGCGACCGCGAAGGCCCCATGTATGCATGGTGCGGAGAATGCCCGCCTTCCAACAGGTGTCGTAAGCCTTCTCCAAATCAAAGAACACAGCCGCGGTCGGGCGCTTCCGCAAGAAGTTATTCATAATGAAGGTCAACAAGGTAACCAGACGGTCAACAGCAGAGCGGCGCCTACGAAATCCACATTGTACATTGGTAAGTAGGCGTCGAGACTCGAGCAGCCAAACCAATCGAGAGTTAACCATTCGCTCCATCACTTTACAGACACAGCTGGTAAGCGAGATAGGTCGATAACTGGAAGGCAAGTGCTTGTCCTTCCCCGGCTTAGGAATCGGGACAACAATAGACTCGCGCCAGCATGCGGGAACATGTCCCTCAATCCAGATGCGATTGTATGTACGAAGAAGAAAACCTTTACCCGCAGGAGAAAGGTTCTTCAGCATCTGAATATGAATAGAATCTGGCCCTGGAGCAGAGGACCGTGATCGGCCAAGTGCGTTTTCGAGTTCCCGCATGGTGAATGGGGCATTATAACTTTCACAATTCGAGGAGCGGAAGTTAGGTGGCCTAGCCTCCTCTGCCTGTTTGCGGGGGAGGAAGGCAGGGTGGTAATGAGCGGAGCTCGAAACCTCTGCGAAAAAGCGGCCGAAGGCATTGGAGACAGCCTCAGGGGCCACAAGGACGTCATTCGCGACCTTCAAGCCAGAAACTGGTGAGTGGACCTTAGTGCCAGATAGCCGGCGCAGGCTACCCCAGACAACAGAAGAAGGAGTAAAACTGTTGAAGGTGCTTGTGAAAGCAGCCCAGCTGGCTTTCTTGCTTTCTTTGATAATACGACGACACTGAGCACGTAATCGTTTATAATTGATGCAATTCGCCACTGTAGGGTGGCGTTTAAAAGTGTGTAAAGCACGTCGACGAGCACGTAAAGCGTCTCTACATGCTGCGGTCCACCAGGGGACCGGTACGCGACGTGGAGAAGAAGGAGGGTGAGGGATGGAATATTCAGCAGCAGCGAGAATGACTTCCGTGAGGTGTGCGACCTGACGATCGCAGCTTGTAAAGGTTTGATCCTGAAAGGTTGCCCTGGAAGAGAAGAGCCCCCAGTCTGCCTTGGAGATGGTCCAATTAGAGAAGCACGGAGAGGGGGTATGCTGCAGGAGATGGATAACACATGGGAAGTGGTCGCTCGAATATGTATCAGAAAGTGCATACCACTCAAACCGGCGTGCAAGTTGGGGAGTACATATAGAGAGGTCTAAATGGGAATAGGTGTGAGATGTGTCCGAAAGAAAAGTAGGGGCGCCAGTATTGAGGCAGACAAGATCGAGCTGGTTGAAAAGGTCTGCTAACAAGGAGCCCCTCGGGCAGGATGCTGGAGAGCCCCAAAGGGGATGGTGGGCATTGAAGTCTCCAGTTAACAAAAATGGTGCAGGTAGCTGAGCAATAAGTTGCATCACGTCTGCCCTGGTAACGGCAGATGACGATGGAGTGTAAACGGTACAAAAGGAAAACGTAAAAGTGGGGAGAGTAATGCGGATGGCAACTGCCTGCAGGCCGGTGTGCAACGTGATGGGATCGTAGTAAATATCATCCCGGACCAGCAACATAACCCCTCCATGAGCTGGGATACCTACCACAGGGGGTAGGTCAAAACGCACAGAGGTGTAGTGTGCCAAGGCAATTTGATCGCATGGGCGTAGCTTCGTTTCCTGGAGGGCTACGACAAGCGGACGGTGCAAGCGGAGCAGCAACTTCAAGTCCTCTCGGTTGGAGCGAATATTCCAGTGAATAAGTGCCATCGTAAGAAAAGGAAGATGGAGAAGTGGTCACCTCGAAGGCCGCTTAGGGCCTGGCTTCGAGCGAGCACTGCCGCCGCTATCAGTAGGCGGACAGTCATCGTCCATTGGGTCTATAGGGTCATCGGCCATCTCGGGAGGATGGCCGGGAGGGGGAGCTTCCTCCGCCAGTGAACGGCCAGATGTACGGCGACCAGCGGTGCGGCCAGGCGAAACGGATGACGGCCTGGGGCGGCAGCCGCTGGGTGGCGCAAGAGAAGAAATGCGCCGTGGCGGGGAAGGAGAACTGTGCTTCCTATGCGCCTTTTTGGAAGGACGTGTAGTGGAAGTACCGGTCGAAGGCTGGGAGGTCGAGGTACGGAGGAAGTCTGCACGGGATGGTTCCTTCTTGAAGGCCCGTGCATCTGACTTCGGTGTCTTCGTCTTAGCAGAAGCTGAGGAAGGTGCTCGTGTCTGTGGGGTGATGGGAGGAAGAGGAGACGTCGACCGCGCGTTCTTAGCACTGGCCGAACGGACGACCGTGGTGCTGAAGGTCAGATCGCATGTCTGGGTTGCTACCTCCCGGGTAGTCCGAGGAGAGGCGAGGACAGTACTGTATTTCCCCGCTGGGAGCAGCGTGGGCTTCCTACTAGCCAATAGCTTGCGAGCAGCCGAGGTGGACACTTTCTCTTTGACCCGAATTTCCTGGATACAGCGTTCTACCTTATAGACAGGACAGTCGCGGGAGGATGCGGCATGGTCACCCTGACAGTTCACACAACGAGGAGACGGAGGTGGACAGTCACCCTCATGGGCATCCCTGCCACAAGTGACACATTTAGCCGCATTGGAACAAGACTGTCGAGTGTGATTGAAACGCTGACACTGGTAGCAGCGCGTAGGTGTCAGGACATAGGGGCGAACAGAAATAACCTCGTAGCCCGCCTTGATGCGCGATGGCAGCTTAACACTATCGAAGGTCAAGAAAATTGTCCGGGTCGGTACAAGGTCACTGTTGACCTTTTTCATGACCCTATGGACAGCCGTCACGCCCTGCTCAGCGAGGAATGATTGAAGCTCCTCGTCAGTCAATCCGTCGAGGGAGCTAGTATAGACTACACCACGAGACGAATTCAAAGTTCGGTGGGCCTCCACCCGGACAGGGAACGTGTACAGGAGGGTGGCCCGAAGCAGTTTTTGTGCCTGAAAGGCACTCTCAGTTTCTAGTAATAAGGTGCCGTTACGCAACCTGGTACAAGATTTGACAGATCCGGCTATGGCATCTACGCCCTTCTGAATAACGAAAGGGTTGACAGAGGAAAAATCCTTTCCGTCCTCAGATCGAGAAACTACGAGGAACTGTGGGGCAGGCGGTAGTACTTTTGTCACTGTTGGCTGGTCACGTTTCCGTTTTTGGGTCGAAGTCGAAAGAGATGGAATAGAATCCATTGCGGAGGAATCCCCCATGATTGCCAGCGTCTCCGATGGCGTGCTCCTTCCTTGTGGGGACCCTCTCAGAGGGCACTCCCGCCTTAGGTGAATGTTTACACCTCAGGTCACACCTCCCGAGAAACAGACGGAGGGACCAATCGGCATGGTCAGAAGGTATCAGCTCAGGCAATCACCCCTCCCCGGGCCTGGCCTTTACCAGGGGGTACGCGCGTGCCTTACGTGTCTACCCAGGGTGGGGACTTACGCGTTACCCCGTCACCGGCTATGCGTGCGAACGCGTGGGTCGGCCTTCAGGCACGCACAGGGAGGAAGGAAGAAGAGGAAAAAGAAGAGAGAGAGGGAGAAAGAGGACAGACTGTCTCAAACGCTGAGGCGGAGACCAGAGAAGGCAAGGAGAAGAAGGCAATGAGAAGGCAAGGAGAAGAAGGCAATGAGAAGGCAAGGAGAAGAAGGCAATGAGAAGGCAAGGAGAAAAAGGCAATGAGAAGGCAAGGAGAAAAAGGCAATGAGAAGGCAAGGAGAAAAAGGCAATGAGAAGGCAAGGAGAAAGCAAGGGAAAGAGGAAGGAAGACAGTGAGGTGGAGAAGAGCAAAGAAAGGAACCAACAAAAGGAAGGAAGAAACGAGAAGTGAAAAACCAAAAGGACCACGATGATAGGTCGTGGAACCGTCCGTCTCCGGACGCAGGCGCTAACTACCCCCGTGAGGGGGACGGACTCCTTTTAGTCGCCTCTTACGACAGGCAGGAATACCGCGGGCCTATTCTAACCCCCGAACCCGCAGGGGGGAAAGGGGGGGGGGGGGCAAACTTCTAGGTCATCGGTTCCTTGTTCCTATTAAAACAATTCCACAAAAGGGAGACTAAGACAAACGAGACTTACGACACAAAGCTGAGAGAAAGGACATACCTCAAGAACGACAAAGGGCTACAAACACTACAATGGACAAAGTAGGACAAGAAAACCACAGAGACGCAAGAAACAGGTAGAAGGAACTAAAACAAGAGAGCAGAAGACCACGGCTGGCTGATCACGGGAATAAAAAGGGTAAGCCAGCCACTCTGCAACACATTAAAACCTCCAGCCTAAAAGCACTAGGGGGGAGGACACAGAGGGACAAAAGACATGCGCTAAAACTTACATAGAATGATAAAACCCACCCTCAACATATAAAATGTAAAACTAAATCAGCCAACGAGGTGTTGTCTGCTAAAATTAATGGTAACGAGTCTGGTAAATGAAGATTTCATTGCAGGGCAGCCAAAGTAGGACTGCGCAACAGAATATGGGACACTGTCAATTGGGCGGTGCACCGACACTGAGGTGGGTCTCCATGGCGCAGGATATAGCCGTGGGGCGCCCAACCACGGCCAATGCAGAGCCGGCAATGAACAACAGAGGCCCTGTGAGAGACATCCTGAAAGCCATGGGTTAACACAATCAGGCGGATGCAGTATTACTTGGTTTATGAGAATGTTTGTCTCAGTGCCACACTAATGCTTATTAATGAATATTATGCTTATTAATGATAATATGGGGTATTCATCGTAATTTGGATCTGGATTGAGGATTTCTTGGTGTAAGGAGGAAGTAGCATCTTATCTTGAATGAAGAGTGATCAACAATGTACAAGTAATTACAAGTGTGCCCCTGAGAACTGTGTTGGGAACCTTGCTGTTAATTTCATGTATTAGAGATCTGGCAGATGATATTAATAACTATGTGAACTTTAAATAGGTGCTTCAGTTATCTATAATAAATACTGTTTGAAAAGAGCTCCACACATGTTTCTTCAGATTTTGATAAGATTTCAAAGTGATACATTTTAAATGTTGAGAAAAATTACACAGTGTGCTTCAGAAAAATTCAGTATCCTATGATTGCAACATTTAAATGAGTCACAATTAGAATAAAGCCACCAATGCAAATGCGAATACATGAGTCAGACAACTTGTAGAGATATGAAATGGAATGATCACATCTGCTCAACCATATGCAATACTTTGGTTCATTGGTTGATACCATGAAAATACTATGAGTCTACAAAGGAGATGATACAGTTCACTCACTGTATCGTGAAACTATGGGAACTGAATACGAAGAATCCTAAGTTGGTTGTCTGTGGCGAATCAGAATGCTTGTTCATAATTTTCTATGTTTTGTACATTAAGTTATTTTGTTCTCTTGGGTTAGAATCCAAACACATCATGGCATTTTTTCAGAAAAATCAGAAATAAAACAAACAAGTAAGTTATAGCAATGATGAACACATAACTCGGGCTACACTACACATCTATCTATTATGGCAATTGTATTTTGCGGTGCAATTAGGTGGCTTTGAGAACTCACAAGCAAAATTTCAAATTTCACCCTAATCTAGGCTTTGGGCTAAATTTCAAGTCAGTGTGTCAGCATATCTAGTTTTTTCCATTCCCCAAATAAATAAGAAAATCAGTAACAATCCTTAAAATTCAAAATAAGCAAATCAGTAAATGTTATTCTGACACACTCTATTTCGATAACATTCATAACTTCTGCCAAAAGAAATCATTAGACTCAATAATTACCATTGGCTACTGTACTGTTAGCTGCAACAGGCAGCAGACAAGCTTCTGTGTTGCACATTTTAGCGATTTTGATCGAGATAAACTCACGCTGCAGTGTTCTACAGCACGCCAGTGTAGAAATGTGCACAGAATCAGCCACGTGAAAAATCCATTCCATATGCATGTGTATTTACGTATAAAAGCCGACTTAAGAATTTTCCATTGTGTGAGACCACATGTACAATACCGTGTGCCAGTTTAAAGTTCTAGATTCGCTTATTTTACTATTCACGTAGTTTCTGCATGATTTTCCACTATTTGTATCAGTCCCATTTGTATCGTGAAATTTCAAACATTCACAAGTGCCGTGATAAACTCATGCTGTTATTGTTAATTGTAGGCTTAGACTTATGAATATTTTGGATACATGATTTATTTTGTACCAAATCAGTGTTTGTGGTCCACAATTCTGCCAAAGAACTCATCACCCTAGAACTTCATTGTGTATCAATGCAAAGAAACTTGTGTTTTTGAGAATTTTTGGAAACTACCATTATTCTTTGCATAACCTACAACCAATTTGCAACAAATTGGTGTTCGTGACTTAGTTACTGTAGCAGATTTTCTAGCTAACATGTTGTGTTATGCACAGATTTCCCTTAAAGAGGATTAGCCCTATATATTATCTGCATTTATTGTAAATTAACTTTGTTTTTGAGTTTGCCAACAACTACAATTAACCTCAAAAGGTTTTAGGAAACTAGTACCTTTTACCAAAGGTTTCTGTGCGTGTTAATAGAAATCTCGTTATGTGCATTTCCTTCAATTCTTAGAGAGAATTAGCAGCTTTTTAGCTAAACAGATTGAAAGATAATCAGTAAGCTTAATTTGAAGTTATTTGTTCACTGCATTATGATACATTGCACCATCCAAAATGCAGCCCCACTGTGAATGCTGTTCCCAAACAGAGAATGAGTTGGGTGACGTTCATAAGCAATTGGAAACCACTCTGACTACTGTCAAATGGTTGGCAGCTTCTGCGAATCAGCGTGTTGGAAGAGCTCCCGAGAGTCGTATAACTGTGATACCTGTACCAGAAGCATCTTAAGTACTATCCTCTTACGTGGATCCTGTCTCCTTTGCAGAATGTATAGGCCATTACTTGTCCACTTGACTGCAAGTGGTACGTCAATGGTAGACCTAGACATCCTGTACAGGGTGCACAGAGACCAGGGAGGACTCAGGGCATTGTACCGATCTCCCTAACCAACAACTCTGAGGTGCTGTCTTTCGCTGAAACTGCAACTGGGCTGGTAGGACTCACTTCACCTGTTTTGGGTAAACCTGTTTTGTCCAGTGTCAGGATGTGGCAAACGCAAAAGGGTACGGTCTATTAATCATTGGCAGTTCAAATGTAACATAAGATACCCCTTATGCAGCAAGGGACAGGAAAGGTCATCAAGTGCACCCAGTGCATATGGCAGGGAGCCTCATTAAACCTGCTGAAGAGGCTACTCCAGCAGACCTCAAGGGAACAGGGTGCAACCAACTGCAGATCATGGTACACGTTGGAACAAATGGTGCCTGTCATTTGGGTTCCGTGGTCATTCATGGGTCATTCCAGCAAGTGGTAGAGTAGGTTAGTAAGACCAGCCTTGGGCGCTGAGTTTCAACGAAGCCCACAATTTGCAGCACTGTTCCCAGAACTGATTGTGGCCCTTTTATTCAGAGTCGAGTGGAAGGATTGAACCGGAGACTTCAAAAAAGTTCTGCAATAAGCTAGGCTGCAACATGGACTTGTGCCATAGGGTTGAGAACTGTAGGGTACCCCTAAATCGGTCAGGTGTGCACTAAATATCAGAGGTTGCTACTCATCGATAGCTGACTGTGTGTGGAGTGCACACGAGGATTGTTTTGATTAAGTGACTCTCCACCGAATCCACATAACTATAGCTGTAGGAAACCCAGAAGTATCAGTATAAGATCCAAAAAAATGCCTCACACAGGTGAGAGTATTAAAATCCTAGTAAACTGCCAAAGCATTTGCAACAAAGTGCAAGAGTTTGAAATGCTCTTGACAAGCAGCGAAGCTCATGTAATACGAAGTACAAAGCTGGCTGAATCCTGAAATTGATAGCAGTGTGATTTTTTTAAAGTGTATATTGAAAGGATAGGCAAATGGGAAATTGAGGTGGTGTGATAGTTACAGTACACAAGAAACCCAAACCCACCAACGAAACTGAAACTTCATGTGAGATCGATTGGCCAAGACTCAGTACCGGCTCAGTATGGGATTAAAATGATAATTGGATCCTTCTGTCGCAAACCTGAGTCATCTCCTGATCTAACCAAAAACTACTGAGAAAACCTCAGTCTCTGGTACGTAAGTTCCCTAAGCATGCTGTAATCATAAGTGGAGACTTTAATCATGCAACAATTAAATTGGGACAATTACAGTTTTGTTAGTAGTGGGTGTGGTAAGACATCCTGTGAAACTTCACTAACTGTCTAGAACAGATTGTTAAGAACTCCACTCATGATGGAAATATATTGGATGTAATAAGCAACAAATAGACATGACCTCTTTGAGAATGTCCACACTGAAACTGGTATCAGTGACTATGATGCAGTTGTGATAACAATGATTACTAAAGTAAAAACGACAACTACAAGCAGAAGGAACTATGCATTCAATAAAGAAGACACGTCGAGTTGCAGACAGGCACGGCAAAAAGACACTTGTGCCTGTCTGCAACTTGATGTGTCTTCTTTACAGTAAGAAGCAATCCACATTTTCCTACATTGTTGATATTCCTACCTGGAGTTTCCATTATACATTCAAACAACTAGATAAAAAAAATCAATAGTCTCATATCTCAATGAGGAACTTGAAACTTTCAGCACAGGGCAGGAGCATTAAAGGAACTATGGCTGAAGTTTAAAACAATAGTTGTCCATGCACTACATAGATATGCACCCAGTGGAACAGTTCACAGTGGAGGGAACTTCCATAGTATACTGTCACTGCACAGAAACTTCTAAAGAAGCAGAGATTACTGCATAATAGGTATAAAATAAAGCGTAGGGCTGTAGATAGATGGCGAATGAAATGCCTTTGGCTGTCAAGAGAGCAATGTGTGTTGCCTTCAGCGACTATGGTAGCAGGATATTGCAAACTGATCTTTCACAGAACCGAAAGGAAATCCAGTTCTATGTAAAGGCACCGAAGTTAAGTGTCTAGTTCCCAGTGAATGACAGAGGAACTGAAAAAAAAGGATGATGAAATAAATACGTATTAGCATCAGTGGTGTTGAGAAATAGCTGAAATCAAAACTGAACAGAGCTCCAGGGTCTGATGGTATCCCTGTCAGGTTCGATACTGAATTTGCAGCTGAGTTGGCCTCTTTTCTAACTATAATCTAGAGTAGCCCTGCCCAGTTCTTGGAAAAAGGCACATGTCATGCCCGACTACAAGAAGCTAGAATTCATCTACAAAACTACCATCTAATATCCTTGACATAGATTTGTTGTAGAATCTTAGAACATTTTCTGAGCTCAAACATAATGAGGTATCTTGAACAGAATGACCTCCTCAGTTCCAACCAGCATAGATTTCAAAAACATCAATCATGTGAAACCCAACTCACATTTTTCTCACAACATACTGAAAGCTTTGGATCACGGCAATTAGATAGATGCTGTATTTCCTGATCTCCAAAATGCATTTGACTCAGTACACTTATAGTCAAATGGGTATTAACAGTAAAATCAGGCTTTTTGGAGATAATGCAGTCATCTATAATGAAGTCCCTCACAAGCGTCTTCTAATCGAACTAAGCGTCTATTGAAGTATAAGCTCTGTTGTGCTGTTCTTCTTCCCCCCCCCTTTTTTTTAGGACGCAAAACAACTAGGGTCATGTGCACCCATGTCAAAACTGTAGAACATGAAGACAAAGAGAGGAGTTAAAAACGACTACACGTCAAACTCAATTGATGGAAGAGAAGACATCTGAGAACAGGGACACGGAGAAAGGTCTATAAAATATGCCATAAAGAAAAGGAGCAAAGGCCACTTAATTTTTAATTCCAGAATTAAAAATTAAGTGGCCTTTGCTACAAAGGATAAAACGTAAAAAGCGGTCAACAGCCAGTGCATCGTTCGCTAAAACAGCTGATAACTCTCATGGCAAACACAAACGGGAACTTAAGCGGGTAAAAAAAAGAGCATTTCGTCAGGAAATAGTGGACAGTAAAAATTTGGCACAAAGTGGTGGGGGAGTGCCACTTAACAAATGGTGATGGCTACAAAGACAGTGCCCAATACGCAACATAGTTAAAATGATCTCCTCGTGGCATGAGGGCCAAGAGGAAGTCGTCCAAGCTGCTGGGATAGGCTTAATAACCCGGAGCTTTTTCCCATGAAGGCAGGACCAATGTGACACCACCACCTGACAGATGGCAACACAGAGATGAAGTGAGGGAGCGTAAGAACTAGCAGGCTGAGGTACAAGAACTGCAGCCTTGGCAGCAGCAGCAGCGACCTCGTTTCCTGTCAGACTGTTGTGACCAGGAACCCACTTAAACATAACAGTGTCTCCACCAAAGGTGAGCAAGTGACAGCTTTCCTGGGCCCACTGCACTAAGGGATGGATGGTGTGCAGCACACAGAGGCTTTCAAGGCACTGAGTGTGTCTGAGTAGATGACGCAATTGAAAAGCCTGTGTCACCGGATATACAGCGTGGCCGGATCTGGGTGAAGAGCTCTGCTGTAAATACTGAGCAGTGGTCTGGAAGCCGATACCTGGTGCAAATGACAAAGGCACGGAAGGGCAACAGGCCAAAGATGTAAAGACGGTGGAAGAAACCAAATGTGCCACCAGAAATTCATACAAATGGTTTTGTCAGTGGAAACACGAAAGCCATTGTCGATGCTCCACGAGTAAAGACAATCAAGACATCACTGAAGACACCGCTCCATGAGACAGGTCCGTGGAGAATTGCAATAGATGGCAAAATCGTCAATGAAACGGGAGCTGGATATGCCTGGTGGGAGACAGGCCATTATAGGGTTTATGGCGACAGCAAAGAGGACGACACTGTCCTCAGGACAGAAGCCTGAGGCACACTGCTTTCCGGGATAAAGGTGTCCGACAAGGCAGAACCCACACGTACCTTGAAAACTCAACCTTTTATTAATTCCTGAAGGAAATGGGGCAGGCAGTCACAGAGGCCCCACGTGTAGAGAGTATGGAGGATACCAGTCCTCCAGCAGGAGTCATAGGCTTTCTCCAAATTGAACAACATGGCCACAGTCTGGGATATCCACAGAAAATCATTCATGACATGGGTGGACAAAGTGACGAGATGGTCAACTGCAGAACTGCAGAGATTTGAAAGACTTGAGCCACTATGCCACTTGAGCACGAATCATATGTTCCATCACCTTGCAAACACAGCTGGTGACAGAAATGGGGCAGTAGCTAGATGGAAGGTGTTTGTCCACATTGAGCTTAGATATGGGTACGACAGTGGCTTCATGCCAGCGTTTGGGAAACATGCCCTCTGTCCAGATGCGATTGTACATATTAACCAGAAAAGTGCTTGCCCGCAAAAGAAAGGTGCTGCAACATCTGAATGTGAACAGCATCTGGCCTTGGGGCGGAGGATTGGGATGATTTGAGAGCATGATCTAGCTCCCTCACTATTCTGAGAAGAGAGGGCTATCACCCAAACCTCCTCCACTTGTTTCCGATGAAGGAAGGAAGGAGTGGGAGGAGCTCAAAATCTCCGCAAAATGGTGGCCAAAGCTGCCGGAGATAGCAGTAGGGTCCTCGATGACATTGTCTGATTCTGTCACGCCAGAAATTGGTGTCTGATTCTGTCACGCCGGAAATTGGGGACTGGGTCTTGGTACCAGGGAACCGTCGAAGGTTGGCCCACATTGTGGAAGAGGGAGTGAAACTGTTGAAAGAACTAGTGAATGAAAACCAGCTAGCTTTTTTGCTATTCTGAAGAATACAATGACACTGTGCACGCATCTGTTTATAATGAATGCAATTTGCCATCATAGAACGATGCTTAACAATGCAAAGAGCACGTCTCTGTGTGTGAATTGCATCATGGCACGTCTCAGTCCACCACGGGACCAGACACAGTTTGGTAAAGAGGAAATGTGAGGAATGGAATGTTCTGCAGCCGTAAGGATAACGTTCATAAGATATTCTACTTGGTCATCACAACTGGGAGGAATGGAATGGAATGTTCTGCAGTCATAAGGATAACATTCGTAAGATATTCTACGTGGTCATCACAACTGGGGAAATGTTCATCAAAGGCCACCAGGGAGGAGTAAAGCCTCCAGTCAGCCTTAAGAACAGGGTGTATACGTGGACAAGGAAAAAAAATTCCCAGATTATTCCCAGATACCCTGTTTAGAAAACATACTTTTTCCCGGGCGAAAATACACTTTTTCCATACTAAGTGACATTCAGTTTTCTGTAGATTTTTCCTTTGGAACTGTAAAACTTATCACTCCTTTGAATGATTAACGTTTTATACACTAGCGTACAACTTCCCAGGAGAAAAACGGGGGAGAGAAGTTTTGGGGAGACTTTTGATGAAAAAAAAAAAAGGAGAGATGTTTTGGAAAGACCTCTGATGTGCAGCAACATACACGCTGCATATTTTCGTATTACGAAAGTATAAATTCGAATTGCACCAAACACAGCACGTTAGCTTCCGGAGCTTTGAAATCGAGATTGCGATGTCCTTTTATAAGCCAGTCATATCTCATGCAACGTGATGTCGCCAGCCGATGACAGCAGATATTCAGAGCATAGGACACGCGATGTAGTCAGCCAATAGCAAGATCACTGCTATGTAGCGTGAATACACAAAGAGGAAAAGTTAATGGTTTACATTAACATACATAATATAGCTAAAAGAAAAGCTAAGCTTTCACATATAATATTGGTCTCGATGATTAATAAGCTACAAGAGAAGCTATGCTTTCACATATAATACTGATCTAGGTTGCGTGTGTTGTACTTTAAGACACATCACACAAATGTGCCAGTAAATTTAAAATAATATCATAAATGCCTCGTCTTCTACGTGGGTGGTCCTCAAAGTGTTCAGTTTTAAACGCTCTGTGATTTAAGAAATTCATCCCACTTCCTCACAGTTAACATAATTCATCTTCTGTAAAAAGAAATTTACTTTGAAAGTAACGCTTTTCGAACCAGCGTTCGCAATACCATCCTGAGAAATAGGTTCAATTTACCAGTTGCCAGAGAGCGCCAGAAAACAGGCCTTATAGCGCGTGCGCAGCTGCAGTGGTGTAGGAAGCCCGCACGTTCATATGTGTAAAGCACTAAGAGAGCTTTCATTACGCCACAAAAGAAACAGGACATCAGAGGATACTCCAAGAGCATCGGAATTTTGTAAACCATACTGAAATGCATAATTTAGCTTGAAGTGCACACTGGTTTTTTCGAGATTCACAGTGAAGTAGGTCCCATCAGATATTAAGCTTTTCAGTGTGATTTTTGGTGTGTAAATTTTCTTGGAGTACCAATACTGTACTATGCCATATTTGGTTTTTTATTATGGCATAATGCCATACATGGCAAAAGATGAAAATGTGCACTTGAAATTCAGGGAACAGTTGGAACTAGCCAATACTGTGGAACGAAACACTTCGTTTCAAATAAATTGATTGCCTCAGCGGAAAGATTAATAAAGCCAAATTTCTTTAGCAAACCGACAAAAATAACTTCATTGTTCTGCAAGGCGATTAATGCTTGACTGCTAACAATTTTTAAATAAAATAAAATCAGAAAACTGAAACTAATAATATATTTTGCCTTCCATAATTACGTGAATGTATTATAATTCAACTGATAGCTCCCAGCCGCAGAAATCCATTTTGTTTTCATTTGAAGTGGGAGCTGTAAACGAAGATGAAATAGCAAAATCACTTAATGCAAACAGGGGTCAGGTGGAGACTAACCCCCTTCCCACTACAACTAAGAAAACTCTGCGAATGCGCGAATCTGGCAGCTAGGGTGCGCGAGAAAAATGTTTCTCGTTAGCATTTGGCTGCTTGCTGCTTACTGCCGATACAGCCAACAGCCACACTTCAAGTAGCGGGAGAAGGTATTGCTCATACGCAAGTCAACTGGGCATGCGCAAGAGCCTGCTGGCAACTGGTCAAACGAACCTAATGTAAACCGTTGTGACATAACGCTCATAGAAAGCAGGTTATTGCTACGAAGTACTACATAGTCTTTGCCCTAAGGCCTTTGACATACTTTTGCTGTTTGCAGACGCTTGTGCGTGCACGGTGTTTTGTTGTTGCAAAGAGCGCATTTCCTTTGCCACTAAAGTTTTTTTTTTTTCCTCTCGTTCATATTTTATTGCTGCAGTATCATTCTCCAGTAGCAGGATACAGTAACATTCTTTGCAACAGAATCAATTTTTACCAGTCTAAATTACAAAAATTTAACTGAAAGCTAAAACAATGAAAAATTCCCGAAATTCTGAAAAATTCCAGCGTTTTTCCCGGTTTTCTCCCGGATGAAAAAATTCCCGGGTTTTTCCCGGATCGTATACACCCTGAAGAAGCTACCAAATGGGTGCGCATGTAGGTGGGGTAGGAGTCGGCAAACAGATAGCACATGGGAAATGGTTGCTTGAGTATGTGTCAGAGAGAAAAGACCACTCCAAACTATGGGCAAGCGGGGCTGTGCAGAAGGATAGGTTCAAATGGGAATACGTACGCGAGGAGTCTGAAAGGAACATAGGTGCTCCTAGTTACGGCAGAAGAGGTTAAGTTAATTGAGAAGGTCAGCCAAGAGGACATCTCTCTGACAAGTTCTTGGAGAACCCCAAAGGGAATAGTGTGCATTAAAGTCACCGAGCAGTAGAAAGGAGTGAAGTACCCGCCCAATAAGCTGGAGGAAGTCTGCCCTGGTGACATTGAAAGATAGAAGGATGTAAATGGTACAAAGGGAAAAGGCCAAGTGAGGAAGGAAAAGGATAACTGCAACAGCTTGAAGACAGGTAGTCAGGCAAATGGGTTGACTATGAAAATCATCCCATACGAGCAGCATGACTCCCCCATGAGATGGATTGCTGACCTCTGGGGCAAGGTCAAACAGGACTGGGAAGAAATGCAAAAGCTCAACGCAGTCGTGAGGACGCAATTTTGTTTTCTGACGGCAGAGAACAAGTGGACACTGCGATTTAAAGAGCAGCCGTAAATCCTCTTTGTTGGATCGAAGGAAGCTAACGTTGCATTGGAGGAGACTCATGACGATGAAAAAATGAAGGGATGTCACCTCGGCGGCTGCCAAGTGCCATACTGCAAAGGCTCGCTGCTACAGGGCATGGAGGCAGGAGGATCCTGCTATATGAAGTTTACATAAGTGTCGGCTATCTTCTGCTGTTGGCCTGTAGAGTCCAGTGCAGAAAAACAGTTGGTGGTGCGCACCGTCGACATGGAGGTCAGTTGGGCACGGGTTTCACGTGGCGACACCATCGAAGAGGATCTTCGAGTTGGCAAAGGGGAAGACATCTTTGAGCCCTTCCGGTTAGCAGAGGAAGACTCAGGTGTTGGTCGGCTAGAAGGATGTACGAAGTCCTCACAGGAGTATCCCGTTTGTCCTTTCCTGCCTGCCATTTGTGTAGCTAGTGACTTCTACCCATAGGGCGAGAGTATGATGGCTTGTTGCACAGCTGGATGAGGAGGCAGCAATGTTATCATGACACTAGGTGATTTCACAACCTCAGTGCTGAATCTGAGGTCGCATGTCTGCATGGCCACGTCCTTCGTGGAGCCAGATGTAGCAAGAACAGAACCGTAAGTGCCAGACGGTAGAAAACAGGGTTCATGACTAGCCAGTAACTTGCGAGCAAGCAGGTAAGGTACTTTTTCCTTTACCCGGATCTCCTGGACAACCTGCTCTTCAAGATATGTGGGACAATCTCGAGAGGAGGACGCATGGTCGACATTGCAGTTAATACAGTGGGAAGGAGGAGGCAGACAATAGCTCTCGTGTGCATCCCTACCACAGGTTACAAACTTGGCTGGGTGTCATCGAGACATTCGTATGTGGTTGAAACGATGACACTGGTAGCAGCACATCAGGTTTGGAATGAACGTTTGGACTGTGATAACTTCACAGCCCACTTTGATCATAGACAGAAGCACCACTCTGTCAAAGGTGAGAAAAAGAGAGTATGTGGACACTAAGCAGGTATCTACCTTTTTCAACACCTGATGGACGGGAATGACACCCTGATCAGAGAGGTATATTTGGATTTCCATCTAGCTAAGACAGTCGAACGATCTAGTATAAATAATACCACAAGAAGAATGCGAAGGTCTGTGGGCCTCGACATGAACAGGATAGCCGTGGAGAAGCGAAACGGCAAGCAGTTGTTGTGCTCGAGAATCAGAAGTAGTCTCCAAAGCAAAGTGCCATTCCGTAACCGAAAGCAGGATCTCACAGGGCCGGCAATTGCATCAACACCTTTCTGAATTAGAAACGGATTTACCATTGCAAAGGACTGGCCGTCTTCAGTACGTGGAACCACAAGGAACTGTGGTGAAGCTGGGAGGGTCTTTGAATCTGGAGGTTCATTCCATTTACATTTGGTAGACGTGGTCTGCAAAGATAATGATTGGCTCATTGCACGAAAATCCCCCACGATTGTCAGCATCTCCGATGATGTGCTCCTTCCAACTGGGGGCCCCCTTCACAAGGGGGCACTTCCCAGCCTCCACTCAGGAAACCAGGGTCGCCAATCCCATATCCAGCAACTGAATACTGAGCCTCTGGGGCCGGGAGGGGGGGGGGGGGGGGGGGTTGTAAACAGTCAAACAGCTGCACATCCATCCTGGATCGCTTAACAGCACATATCACTCCCCCCAAGGTACAGCTTGCCTCCTAAGATTACCTGAAGTCTATGACATGGATAAGTCAGCAGCATGATGGATCATTCATGTGATGTGATCCACCCATTCCTGGACACTGTCGTGGTGTTAGAACACAGGCAGCTGGCTGAACTGCATCCAGTTAGCCCTGCTGACCATCTGTTTCAGTGAGTTCTGTTGAAGCAATCCTCCGTCCAGTAGGTTAATGTGGAGTGGGAAGTGTTCACTGGGTCAGCAATACTTCCCACTGAACAGAGTTTGCAACGACTGGAGAGCTGAGAGATAGGTCAATGACTGAGAATGACTCAGCAGCAGCACAGAAATGATTGGAAGTACCAATGTTTAGGCTGCACAGGTCTTGGCACGTCATGAGGCTCTCCAAAACCCAACCCTGAGAGAAAGTGGAGGTTGAGCACCACAAGACATGATGATCATTGAAGTCCCCCAAGAGGAGAAATGGGTGGGGGAGTTGTTCCATAAGACTGGTGACAACCTGAGAGTCTACTGCATCAGACGGAGGTAAATACAAGGAGCAAGAATTTCAACTGCAACTGCTTGCACTTCAGTAGCTAAGGGGAGAGCAGATGAATGGTGTGTGTTATTTGCAAACACAGTAGTTCTTCCCTTGGCCCTTTCCCCAGCCAGGTCATTCTTGCAAAAGACTGTATAGCCCCATAGGACGAGGGCATCAGATGCTTTAAAATGGGTTTCCTGCTAACACAAGCATACTGGACATTCGTGTGTGAGGAGCTTCAGTTCCTCCACATGTGTCCTTAACCCATTATATTCCACTGAAGGATGGGAGCCATTTATCGTGGGGGTTGCACTTTCATTCTGTCTTTCCACCTGGGAGGGGAACCTACTGCTTGTGGTGCTCCGCTTTGGGGCGAGATTCCTGCCCCAGTCCAACATCAAGATCCATTAGCTCTGATGAAGAATCAAGATATTTGTCTGAGAGTTTGACATTGGTGGACGGTTGACTTCCCAGTTCTGTCAATGGCTGATGCTTTTTCTGGGATATTTTGCCCTGAGTGGGCTTTGGGGCCACAACTGTGGCTGTGATAGTATCAGCAATGGATGGTGGAGCAGCCTGAAACTTTGGAGGAGCAGGGAGCTCCACAACAGTGGCAACCACATCCGTGTCCGAAGTCCTAGGTGGAGGTATGGGCAGGAGTGTGACTCTGGCAACCTCTGTTTGTGTAGCAGCATCAGTTTTAGGGACTGGCTGTTTAAGAAAAAGACACAAAGGAAGGAGGTTGAATGGCACTGTAAATTGTTTTGGCCTCTCCGTACAATTACAGGTTTTTATTTCCTATATCTTCCTTTCTTCAAGAAAGACACTGCAATCCCTTCTCCAGGCACAGTGATCCCCAGAGCAGTTGGCACACTTCACAGGAGATGAACAACCAACTCCTTCATGGGCAGGCTTCCCACAATTGCCACAAGTGGCTTCTCCCTTACATCCGAAGTGCTGGCACTTAAAACAGTGGCTAGAGTTTGGGAAATAAGGCTGCACTTTGAGGTGAAGTAAACCTGCCTCGACATGCTCTGGAAGTTTCGTGCTGTTGAACGTAAGTATGAGTGTCTGATTCCACTAGATTGCCATCTACCCTTTTCATTATATTTTGTACATAAACAATGCCTTCTTGGGCCCACTCATTTTTCAGTTCTTCTCTGGGAAGGTCAACTACATCCCTGGAAGTCAAAATACCTTTGCTGTACCTCAAGGTCTTGAGCAGTTCTGTCTGTCTTGCATAATCCCCAGTTCTGTCTCTCTTGCATACTCTCAAAGACATCTAGCTTTTTGGAGGTTAACTGCTTGCTCGGAATTAGACGTTTCCACTAACAATGTTCCACTTAGCAAGTGCTTGACTGACTTTAAAGAGCCACAGATTCCCCCTAAGCCCTTTCGGATACAGGACGACACGAAACCTTTTCAAAACTACCCTCTTTCCGCTTGACTATTAAGGCAGCAGAATGTGCTCTGTCAATAAAAATACCACCACTCTGAATAAGTTTAGAATCAGGACTTGCTACATGGGCCCTCTTGTTTAACTGGGTGTTGGTACCCACCTGCGGTCTACCCTTTCCGCTGGAATAAGGAAGAGAAAATATCAAAGTATCCATCTCAGTCCCAAGAGCAGCTAGGAAAATAGAAGTCACATAGACAGAGCCCCACATGCCTAGGTAAGCCTTATACAACTGAAGTGTGGCAGGTTCCCCAGAAGTTGCCCGCTAACAACTGTTGCACCTCCAAAACCATGCATCTCATCGGCACGCAGCTCACCTTAAGATTTAGGGGTTTTTATAGAGGTTTTTACCAACCTCGCAATCCAGGCAGTCAAGTCAGTCAAGACACACAACGGGGTCGCCAAGCCCATACTCAGCAAATGAATGCTGAGCCCCCAAGCTCTGGAGTATTCTGGCACAGCACGGCATCATTAACAGGTAAGATTAACGGATGACACCGAAAAGTTCAAAGAAGAGCAGCTCATTTTTTATTTCTATGACGCGTGTTGGAGTGGCAATCATTAAAGCATAAGGCATTTTTCGTTTTGGTGAGCTATTTTCACAAAATTTGAATCACAAACATTCTTTTTCAAATGTAAAAATATTTAGTTGAGGACTATTTGCATACAGAGAAAAGACAATCTAATAAAATAAGAGAAATCAGAGTTTGTGCAGAAAGATTTAACTGTTCATTTTTCCAATGTGCTGCCCTGGAGTGGGACGGTAGAGAAATAGTATGCTGGTTCAATGAATCCTTTGCAAGGCACTCAACTGTGACTTGCGTAGTAGTCGTGTAGATGTTATCACAGAAGAGTACATGGAAGTGGAAAGCTAACTTATTTCACAAGAATAACAGGGAGTAAATGAGTTGTTAAGCCCATTTGGAAGATCTCAGGTGTTTGAAAGAAACTGATGCCTTTTGTCATTCTCAACATAACTAGTAGGACAGTAAATGCTTACAAACTAGCTGTACATTGATGATGAACAAATATAGATTAAGGGAGGGTTGTCACTAAAAATTAATGTAAATCCAAGAATGAAATAAATAAATTCTGCACAAACCAGATTACAGAAGCATGTCTTGTGATTTAATATTGGACAAAATAATTTTTGTAATTCTTGACAGTTTCCCAGGGGGCACGATATTTCATCATCTTTCAGGTTTGCATCCAGGACAGCAATACTTCATCTGTGTCCAAGCACATCTGTTTATACACTGATATGCAAAAATCAAATGACTGAAAGACAAAGTGTGGAGCAACATTTGCATGCTTCACAAATGAGACAGACAGCACAACAATGCCAATCATGCACAAAATTTATGCATCTCTAATAAAGCTAGCACATGTCAAGTCAAGCAAATCCACAGGCCTACAAGTTTGATGGTTAATTATTAAAATGGATGGTAGGTGCTGTAATACCAGGACGCAGAGACTCAGAAAAAAAATTTCGCTTGAAGTGTAGACATGAAAAGAATGGTCTCCATAAACTGTTGAGATGGAAGCCTTTGTCTCAGCTGACCAGAATGTCCGCCAGTTGTATTACCGTAGCTTCCTTGACCACTGAATTCCTACAGACTGAAGCTGTGGCCTGTATTCCCATAACCCACTGAATGGCAAGTAGAAACATACAATGTTCAGCCAACACAAGATTGTTGGGTTTTATTTGGGAAAGTCAAGATACTGTGTGCACAGCCTCATCCTATTGGAATTAAGTGTCAAGGTTTTATTTACAACTTGTGCTGGTTGCCTTATCTTTGATCCATGCATACTTCACTTCACAATGTATCTCTGAATCACATGCTTTAATCATTTCAGCATATAAATAGACACACCTACAACTGTGAATTCAATCAAGGACTCTCACTAAAGATGAAGGTACAGTTAACACCTGAGATCTTCAAAATTGAAGTTCCATATTGCTGTCCAGAATGTATGCCTGAAAGTTACTGTTACAGTACCCATGTCATCACCGGATCAGGAAACTACTATGTGAAAGCATGATTCCTTACAGACAGGAAGAAAGAAGGGATTATTGATTTGTGACGATTCCAATGTAAATTTTTTAAAGTAATCTGACAAGGAATTCATCTAGACAAGTCAACAGCCACATATGATTCTGTGCCAGAAGCTACCTTACTTACATAGCTGAGGATGGTAGTACACAGATGGATAATATATTCACAGGACAAGCAGAGGTTAAGCAAATGCATGCCCACCCTCCTCTCTGTCCCCATAGCAAATGAATTGTCAGATTGTAAAGAACATTTTGTCACATTACATAACTTAGTAATACGTACAGTCCCACAACAGTCAAAACAATGAGGGTGATAAATGACCAAACAATGAAAGATTTGAAGGACAGCTTTAAAAATGTTGAGTGGGATGAAGTGTATAATGAGGCTGATACCAGCTCTAAACTCAACATATTAATGAATAAGTTTGTAACCATTTTTGAAAGCAATTCTTCCCAAAAATTAATTATCCTAAGTTAAATGTTGAAGGAAAGTTTCAACAGAACGTAAATACCTTTGGATTAAAGGAGACCGCTCACCAGATGCGTTACGCTGTGGATAGGCCATGCAATAATAAAGAAAATTTGCTAGCTCTGAGAGTAATTCTTTTTCAAGCAAGAGTAAAAAAAGAAAAAAAAGAAAACCTCTCGCTTCTGGCTACTCCAAAAGATCGTAAGTTTTCTTTCTTTATGTGTTGTTTTCATTCAGTGATTACCCTTAGTTAGATGCAATACTAGGAAGTCTTCAGATCGACCTCATATCATTACAGACATTAAAATATCTTCAAACAAATAAGAGGAACCCACCGACCAGCCACAGCAAGTAAGAATCCAAAAGCAGACCTACTTTCACATTATAATCAGTACTATAAAATTTTTAACAAAGTTGTTGCAATTCACATACATGTTATCAGAAATTGAAGAGGAGGTGTGAAAAATTAAATCAATAATAAGTATTTTTAAAAGAGAAACAGGGAAAGAAGCATTACAAGATGACATCTACAAATGCAACCAACTCAAAGTAAACTCTGCGCCGTAACACAACAAGACAACATCTACAAACACAACCAACTCATAAACTAAACTCGGCGCCATAATGACATTACATAACACAACACCCGTATGTCACGGGTCAAAGGGATAGGTGGGATCGGACACCTCCATTGACCCTTGATATGTTCTCAGTCACATAATTAGTTTATGGTAGTTTTTCTAGACATATTAAAGTATGTCATTTTGGCTCCCTATAAGAAAAGTGACTCCACAAATGTCAGTAACTACCAGTCAGTATAACTTCTTACATCACTTATCAAAATTTTTATGGTGCTTACCTGTAAGGTTCTTATCCACATGGGTAGTAATGAGATGCTTAATCACAGGTTATGTATCTCAAGCATTGCCGAGAAAGCTATTTATATTTTCGCTAAGCAAATAAGAAAAACTATAATGATTACATATAATCAATGGGAATCTGCTGTGATAAATCACAGGCATTTGATTGGGTTAATGATTATATTCTATTATACACATGAATATTTCATAGGATACATGGTTCAATGAGTGGGGTTTCGTTCCTATATGAAAATGAGGTTGCTGAAACGTATACTATAGGATACTTCAGTAATACAAACAGGGATGACATAGGCTAGCCTCTTTGTGGGGAGAAATCACAACGGGCAACCCAAACAGTTCGATCAAGGGCCCATTGCTGTTCATGTTCAACCATTTTACTTTAATTAAGAGGCAAAATTGCAGATGATACAAGCATTATTTGCAAATGTATCAAGAAACATCCATACAGAAAACAGTAGCTTGTATGAAGTTTTTGTTGAAGACTGTACAGTGGAGTAGCATTAAACTTTGGAAATAAACATAGCTTATCCACATTTGCACTGTCAAAATTAACGTGTACCATGAATGTAGTTAACCAATAAAAAATAATAAACAGTGTATAAATTTCTAGGTCCCTGGACTGCATATTAATGATATTTTAGATTGGAAAAAACTGTAGAGCAGGCCTGATAAAACAATTCGATTCAGTTCCTTTTGCCATCAGAACTGCAGACATTGGCGACATAATAAACAATAAGTTTTTGATATCATTTCATTCACCGAACTCTTACATTATAATACTTGGGTAACTTCTCTTGGGCAGAAAGCATTCATTGTACGAAAGAAAATAAATTAGAATTATTTGTAAAGATAACACATTTATATCTTTCTGACACTGTTTAAACAAGTAGGAATATCAACCACAGCCAAACAATACATTTATTCACAGAAGAAATAAGTTGTGATCATCAACAGTAGTTTGAGAGTAACAGAGAGGTTAACCAACGCCAGATGAAAAAATGATCTGCACTTCCCTTTGACGAATCTAACTATGCCACAAAAATAACTGAAATAGTTATAACACACTCTGATAAACTACCCATTGTAGTAAAATGGGTGACAACGCAGTTGCGATTTCAAATGTATATCGTAAATTACCCGTAGGATATAGAAAAGTAGCCCACATTATTATAAAGAGATCTTACCAAATGCTATGAAAGAAATGCGTATATAACGCTAACAATATTCCAATGTTGGACAACTGTATCGATGTGTCCATAGCACCTCCGTTGAAGATACAGTTATATTAACAATTCAAACCGACAGGGTGGAAGAATGTAGTGAATCCTCCCAATCACCATGAGTAAACATAAAAATTCTCAGGTAATAAACTATATTGTACGAATAACATTTGTACAGCTCATACCTCATCTGTGACACTCCACTGTTCGCCCGAGTACCGAAATGTACAATGTCGCCTTGACAGTGTTGGATCGGGAATGACGAAAGACGACTGTAATGATCTTCCAATAACAAACTGCAAAAGTGAAAACGATGTGATATAGAACAGTCGCAAGTTAAACACTGTGCACATACTAAATCAACAGCTCTATATTTCTCACTTCTTCGGTCATAATATCTATCTTCGAAAAATTCTTATCTTCAACAGAATTGTTTAATAAGCTGGGCATCGTCCCACAGACTGCACGTTTCGCCATCCTACGCAACACCCCACACAATACACAGAGCAACAACTATTCAACACTGGTCAAACTCTGTATCTGACAGCCCCCAAAGATATTTTCTTTGTTGATGTTGCAACGAAAACAAAACAAAATTCTAGCATCTTTGGACAAAACACTAAATCCCCCGAATGACATACCGGGTGGTTATAATTAAACTTTCCATATTTAAAACTGTATAACACGGAAACTAAGTAGCGTACGAGTACCAAATTTGGTAGCATTAATGTCCGGGGTATGTGGAGCATGATTTCCATGCGGCGGAGCGCCACCGACCAGTTCCAACTATGGCCACCAGGTGCCGTAATCAGTCATCGTGATTCATAATCACACATACATGACCAGCCGCAGTACACTTGTTGACTGATTAACATGGGCTTGGACAAAATGAGCATGGCATTACTGGTGAAGCTCTATTACCAAAACAACAGTACTGCTGTAGCTACACTTCGAAAATATCGCCAGATGAAAGGATTATGGAAGGGTCCTCTTTCTGCACCTGCTGCGCGGAGCATGACGAAGAAGTTCGAATCAATTGGAGAACAGGGCGTCCCTCCAGGAAGAGGAAAACGACCGGTTGCACCAATGATGATTGGTAAAATCTTTGTTGCTATGGCAGACAACGCTATACTCAATTCGCGATTGTCAGGCAGTGCGCATGTTGTGTCACGACAGTTGAACATCCCATGGTCCTCTGTACAGAAGGTGCTCTGAACCATTCTCAGAAGTTACCTGTACAAGATCCACATCGTACAGCAGCTTGCACCATAGGACGGACAGCGATGTGTTGACTTTGTTCTCCACTTTCTCGCAAAGAATGAAGATGACGAGAGCTGGCCCCAGACCATCCTGTGGGCAAACAGAAATCATTTTCCTCCGACAATTGAGGCGAACACACAGAATTGCCGAGGGTGCGGAGCTTCACCTTCAGTAACTGTGCATGAAATTCTTCTGTATGGTGAACACACCACCACATGGTATGGCTTCACGGCTATGTTCAACATTGGCCCGTTCATTTTTGAACAGGTTGGCGCTCAAGGACCAAAGACGTTCAGTGTGACAAGCCAGTGTTTTTTTTTTTTCAATGTGCTTCAACAGCACATCATACCCGCCCTACAGGAAAGAGACACATTGAACTCAACAGTTTTCATGCAACATCAGGCATCACTGCACATCCCTCGTGAATTTCACCTGCTTCTCCGAAACACATTTGGAAACGATCGAATTATCAGCCAATCACATAATCTCACTCCCTGTGATTTCTGGTTGTGGGCTACCTGAAGGACAGGGTTTTAACAGGAGAGCATCCACACATGTGCTGATCTGAAATGCAGCATATCAAGAGAGGTAGCCAACATACCTGTGGACATGCTTCGTTCTGCTGTGCGGAACGCAAACCTATGCTGTAAGATTCTTCTGGACACTGATGGGTGCCCTATTGAACCCCTTTTGTATCAGTAATGAAACTGGTAGGTAATGGTTCAAATGGCTCTGAGCACTATGGGACTTAACTTCTGAGGTCATCAGTCCCCTAGAACTTAGAACTACTTAAACCTAACTAACCTAAGGACATCACACACATCCATAGACCCCCCAGAAATACTTAACGTGCACTTTTGTACTAGTTATCATATTCTCTCAGCAGTATTTGAATGGACGTAATTTCTAACATATAGAGCAACGTTAGAGTTCTGAGAAATTAGTGTATATTTTTCTTCTTACAACCTCAATCAGCACATCATCTACTGTCTGTCATTGGCTATAGCTCAGCGGATATATAGCGGAACGTCTGATATGGTCTCGAAAAAAATAATCAATTATCTAATCGGGTGCGGTGTGATGGAGTCGCAAATTGCGCTAGCATTCCACATTCCTGAGCCAAATCACTTTCAAAGTTGAGCGATTTTATCCAGGCTGCATCCTTTGCTGATAATACATATTCCTACGATCATCATCACGGTACTTGTCCAGAAAAAACGACCTTATTCAGAGGTAATGTCGTACATCGATTCGTAATGAGGGTATAGGTTTTAACATGGATACTTGTGTGCACCTGTAAAACCAAGACTGATTGTGACAATAACATGCTCTTGTTGCTGGGATAGGTTTTTTTTTCTTTAACATGTCACAGATTATGTGTCTCTTTCTAGGACACAGTGGTAGGACTCGAAAAAAGAACTTAAGAGACATGCATGTCCATCGCTGATTTTCGATCGGTATTATTTCGTATGGTAAGCAATCAGTTATTGACGAAGTAATATACTTACCATTATAGGTGGGTGCGTGATATGTTCGCATTTGAGCATCAGGTTTATAAAGTATGTGTGCTTGTGGAAACGAGATGAGTATGCCCTGTTGTAGGGAAGGTAAGGATTTGACTTGGAGTACTGTGATAGCAGTGGGGGGAGTATGTCCAGTTGTAAGGACGGTACAGCTATTTCCAGAGCCACTGCCGACAAGAGGGTGTATTTCCGATACTTCACTCATTCTCGGATGCTGTTCAATTGAGGGCGCCATCGTAACATTTAATTGTAAGTATAATGATAAACATATATGCCACCGGTTTTCGGTATGATTCCGTGTATGCAAAGTCCGTGGTGGTAATGATTGATGTCTCCTGTTAACAGCAGCATCCGTGCGAATGCAGAGGCCTGTTGGATTGTAGGAATGATCTCTCAAAGGCTTTTGATTGTGTAAATCATGAAATTCTGCTAGCCACCTCAAGTATTGTGGCATGAGTGGGACAGTGCACAAATGGTTTAATTCGTACCTAACTGGAAGAGTGCAGAAAGTTGAAATAAGTAGTTCTCGTAACATGCAAAGATCAGCACATTCCTCAAACTGGGGAACTATCAAGAATGGGGTTCCACAAGGGTCAGTCTTGGGTCCTTTGTTGTTCTTATTATATATTAATGACTTGCCATTCTATATTCATGAAGAGGCAAAGTTAGTTCTCTTTGCTGATGATACAAGTATAGTAATCACACCTGAGAAACAAGAATTAACTGATGAAATTGTCAATACTGTCTTTCAGAAAATTACTAAGTGGTTCCTTGTAAACGGACTCTCACTGAATTTTGATAAGACACAGTACATACAGTTCCGTACAGTGAATGGTATGACGCCATTAATAAATATAGACCTTAATCAGAAGCATATAGCTAAGGTAGAATATTCCAAATTTTTAGGTATGTCCATTGATGGTAAGGTGTGGGATGCGTCACCAATAGCCTCTCCCACACAAATGTCAACCTCTCCAGCACGTGGTATCCCCTGCTACGCTAACGAGGCTCTGGCGACCGAGTTTCTCCCGGGATAAGGAGAACCCTCTACTAAGCCAACGACCTTCTAGAGGGCGGATGAGCTGGTAGAGCAAGGGCACCCTCTTGTCCTTGGGGTGAGAAATCACTCCTAAAGACGGAAGAATCACCAAGGGTGGTCAACGGCATAGGATGCTGAAGGCAACGGGAAACCACAGCATTAAAGATCCAATGGATATCCCCAGGAAAACTCATCATGGCAGGGTTCAATGTCAAATTATCCGGAGTTTCAACTCCCCCACTCGGATCTCCGAGGGGGAGAGCCTTGAACAATGCCACAAGTAAATACAAAAATAATGCAACAATAGCAACTTGGAATGTAACATCATTATACCAACCAGGCAAAGTAAATAATGTTATACAAGAAATGAAACGCCTAAAAATTAACATTTTGGGTGTAAGTGAAACAAGATGGCCTGACTCAGGAGAAATGACCATTGACAACATGAAAGTATATTACTCGGGAAATTCTGATAGCCAGCACAGGAATGGGGTAGGAATAATTTTAGATGAGTATGCTAGTAAATCTGTCAAAAGCATTTTACCAATCTCAGATAGAGTAATCAGTCTACATTTACAAACGAAACAAACAAATATTAATTTAATCCAAATCTATGCTCCAACAGCCGACAAAGACCAAGAAGAAATAGGAAAATTTTATGAAGAATTAACACAAGCAATAGGAACCTCAAAAAGCAGAGACATTATTATCATCATGGGAGATTTTAATGCCAAAATAGGTAAAGGAAGTGAAGGTGATCTTATTGGACCTTTTGGTTTAGGAACAAGAAATGAAAGAGGAGATTTGCTGTCACAATTTTGCCAGGAAAACAATCTGTCTATTACAAACACATTTTTTAAACTCCCTAAACGAAGACTTTATACTTGGAAATCACCAAGAGACTGTAATGAAGAAGTTTGCAGAAATCAAATTGATTTCATACTTATAAACAAGAGGTACAAAAATTCTATTCATGGTGTGAAAACATATCCAGGAGCTGATATATTTTCTGATCATAACCTTTTAGTAGCAAAGTTGCATGTGAAACTGAAAGCCATACAAAAGAAACAAAAGAAGGACTATACAAATACAACTATTCTAAGAGACCCCTTGACTAAACAAAAGACTTCTGAAGAGATTAATAAGGAATTAGCTAGGATAAAGAATAATCAAACAGAAGACATTGATGGCAAATAGGAACTTATAAAAGACACATTAAATAATGCATGTAAAAACACAATGGCGACCAAACACGACAACATGAAAAAGAAGTGGATGACAGAGAAGATATTACAATTGATGGAACAAAGAAGAAAACTTAAAAATAGAGATGAAAGTGAGTATAAAAGATTACATGCAGAAATACGAAAAGAAACACGGCGAGCAAAAGAAGAATGGTACAAGGAACAATGCTCTGAAATTGAGAGTTATGAAACAAGACATGATAGTTTCAACTTACACAAAAAAGTTAAAGATTTAGCTGGACTTAATAAAAAGAAAAGTACAAGTTTATTGTTAGATAAAAATGACAAAATAATTCCTGATGTTAAAGGTAAACTGGACAGGTGGACAGAATATGTCAAAGAACTATTTGAAGATACAAGAAAAGATCAAAAATTTTATGATAACATGATCGGAGAACGAAGACCAAGCATATCGAAAGAAGAAATATTACATGTTATCAACAAATCAAAGACAGGAAAAGCCCCTGGACCGGATAAGATACCAAATGACATCCTGAAACTCATAGGAATAGACCAATTGTTTAATGATATTTATAATTCGGGAATTATTCCTAGGGATTGGTTGACATCTACCTTTGTTACATTACCCAAAAAGGCTAATGCCAAAACTTGTAATGATCACCGTACAATAAGCTTAATGAGTCACACCTTAAAGATATTTCTAAAAGTTATACACCAACGAATATACAAAAAAGTAGAAGAAGGTATAAGTGAAACACAATTCGGTTTTAGAAGTTCCCTCGGTACAAGAGAAGCATTGTTTGCTTTTAACACATTAGCGCAACGATGTATGGAGGTTAACCAGCCACTATATGTGTGCTTCCTGGATTATAATAAAGCATTTGACAAAGTTCGTCATGATCATCTCATAGAATTGTTAGAAAAGAAAACACTTGATAAGAAAGACATCCGCATTATATATAACCTCTACTACAATCAAACCGCAACCGTGAAGGTAGAAAATGAGTTATCGAATGATATAGAAATAAAGAGGGGTGTGAGACAAGGTTGCGTTCTCTCACCCTTATTGTTTAATATGTATTCAGAAGACATAATCCAGGCAGCTCTATCAGATGAAATAGCTGGCATTAAAGTGAATGGGCTAAACATTAACAATGTTAGGTTTGCTGATGACACTGCACTACTAGCTGGAAACCTCAAAGATCTACAATTACTTCTTGACAAAGTCGCAGAAAAAAGTGAAGAATCTGGCTTGACTCTTAACGTAAGCAAGACTAAGTTCATGGTGATATCTAAAACACACCAACAAGAAAATCTTACAATCAATAGGGAAAGAGTCGATCAAGTACGTAAATTTAAATATCTCGGAACAATTGTAAATGAGGAGATTGAAAGCTCAGAAGAAATTAAATCGAGAATAGGACAGGCCAGAAGTATCTTTAATAAGATGAAAAATGCATTCTGTTCGAGAGACATTTGTTTAAACACAAAAATGAGGTTGCTAAGATGCTATATATTCTCAAAATTATTATACAGAATGGAAGCGTGGACATTGAAAAAGAAGGACATGAACAGTTTAGAAGCTTTTGAAATGTGGGCATATAGAAGAATACTTAGAATTAGTTGGGTGTCGAGGATTACTAATCAAGATGTCCTAAGAAGAATGGGAAAGGAAAAAGAATTAATTAAAATTATTAAAGTAAGGAAGCTACAATATTTAGGCCATGTTATTAGGGGAGTAAATTACAAAATATTGCAAATAATACTAGAAGGGAAAATTTGTGGGAAGAGAACGAGGGGTAGAAGACGGACATCCTGGATTGACAATTTAAAAAATTGGTACAACTGTTCAACGTCAGAACTCCTTAGATCAGCCAAATCAAGATCAGAAATTGCCATGATGACAGCCAACCTTCTTAGAGGAGACGGCACATGAAGAAGAATTGATGAGAGATTAAATTGGAAGAAACACATTGATGATCTGCTGAAACGTTTGAGTTCAGCTACTTTGCAATAAGGGTCATTGCAAATTTTGGTGATAAACATCTTAGTAAATTAGCTTACTACGCCTATTTTCACTCATTGCTTTCATATGGCATCATATTTTGGGGTAATTCATCACTGAGGAATAAAGTATTTATTGCACAGAAGCGTGTAATCAGAATAATAGCTGGAGTCCACCCAAGATCATCCTGCAGACATTTATTTAAGGATCTAGGGATATTCACAGTAGCTTCTCAGTATATATACTCTCTTATGAAATTTGTTATTAACAACCAAACCCAATTCAAAAGTAATAGCAGTGTGCATAACTACAATACTAGGAGAAAGGACGATCTTCACTATTCAAGATTAAATCTAACTTTGGCACAGAAAGGGGTGAATTATACTGGCACTAAAGTCTTTGGTCACTTACCAAATAGTATTAAAAGTCTCATAGATAACCAACAAGTATTTAAGAAGAAATTAAAAGAATTTCTGAATGACAACTCCTTCTACTCCATAGAGGAATTTTTAGATATAAATTAAGAAAAAAAATAAAAAAATAAAAAAATAAAAATAAAAAAACACAAAAAAATTAAGTTGTTATATTAACTTAAGTATGTTGTTAAATTAACCTAATTACGTCATGTATTGGAAAATTCGACTTGTTCCACATCATTACGAAATATCGTATTCATGATCCATGGAACTAGTATTAATCTAATCTAATCTAATATGACTTAACTTTGCCCTTGTCTAAGTGGGCAGATAGCGAACTAATACTTAGTATGTGTTGGGTGGCTTTCGTGATCAAGTGGAACTTTGAGAAGATGGTCTGATTGTGATGGAGTGTTATTCGCTCCTGTGTAAATTGTTCAGTTGACTGTTTGTGCACATTCAGGGTCTTTATTTAGTTGAGATATTATGGTGAAAATACGTGTGTTCTTGAAATTCCCGAGTCTGGAGATGTGCATAGAAAAACGAGTGGCAAGGAAGCAGAGACAGTAACGCGTTTGTGTCGAGGGGAGGAAAAGATCGCGAATTTGTAGAACAGTTGTGAAAGTGACTTCGGGTCACTGATGTAAAAGAGGTGATTTTGAATGGTGGGGGATGTGAGCTGTATGTTTACTAGATCGACGCGGTACTCATTGATATATTCCCTGGTTGGAGATCGATTTGAGCTCCAATATTATTGCGAGTATCGTATGTATTTGTTGACCTGTAGACAAATTAATTGTCGGTGCAAAATGGTGATCAGTCTAAAATAGTTTATTACCGCTGAATGTAGCGTCTGTAGAAAGAAAGAACAGGTTGGGGGGGGGCGTATAGATTGAGGGAACTGTCGGTGCAATTTAGCAATTTTTGCAAAATAACGACAGAAAGCCCCAGAAAGAAAAGGTGGATGGTGCTTCGATACCGACGGCGTTAATAATTTGACTGGCAAATTCGATAGGAGCCAATGAGAATGCTCGACTGATTGTGGTGGGATATAGGAGTGGTGAGAACATTTGTGTATGTTAAGAGGAGGAAGGCTATCATGTTATGTCCAGAAGGAAGACTGGATTGGTCGATATTTTCGTAAACAGGTTCTGTTGGAGTGGCCATTTTGATGTATTTGATAATGTGGAGAGAACTTTGCGGGTTTAACAGTCAATGCAATTTAGCGATCTGTGTAAAATAACCGCTGGAAGTCCGAGAAAGAATAGGTGTATGGTGCTTCGAAACTGGCGGCATCAGTAATTCGGCGAGTAAATTGGACTAGAGCAAATGATAATGTTGGATTCATTAACGTGCTTTGTGCTGGGATATGGGAGCCTCTACACAGCTGTGCGAACATTTGCGTATGTTGAGAGCAGGATTGGTATAACGTGATGGGGTTAGGCCTCCGAGGAAGACTGCATTGACGTTATTGTGCGTTATTTTCGTAACGAGGCTCTGTTAGGGCATGAATTTACATGCATAAAAGCTGAGAGAATACAAAAACTAGTACAAAAGCGCACATTAAGTATTTCTGGGGGGGCTATGGTATTTACTAGAGTTAGACTTGGTTATTATTTTAGATAGCAATGTGAGTTGAGTGTAAGAATGATAATGTTGCTAAATGCGTTTGCGGTGGTATGTAGCTACCCGAGGTGAAGCATCAGTCAAACGTCACTTATGGTCCGTTAGAATCACTAAGGGGAAAGCAGGTTCTGCTATTGTGGAATGGAATTCTGCAGCGTCTTCGCTGGACCACAGTTAGAGTGAGGGTAGCGAGGTAGGCCCCACGCGCGTGGTCCTGCTTGCAGTGCATGCTATGTAAATAAGCCCCGCCCCTGTCCGGTCACGTCATCAATGGTGGCTACATACAACTTTCGCCTGCTTCCGGGGGCAGCTCGCAGCTGCACTCCCGTCAGATCACGTCAACACTTGTGGCTAGGTGAACACGTATTTGGATAGGAATTTCTCAGAAATGAAGTATGAATGAGATGCTGCCACTTGCCGGACGCAGGCGGGGGCCTGTGTGTGGTTTGACAGTTGACGGCCGCTTCGACCGTACGTGTGATCGCGTTATCATTGGTGTCTAGCAGACAGAAATTTCTCATATGTTACGTACGAATGGCGGTGTTGCCACTTCACGCTTGCGGAAGCCGAGCAGGGGCTGCTCGTGGTTTGACACCTGACGAATGTGTCTTATCGCTACCTCCTGCGTACTGGACAGGGGCGGTGGAGTGTGCTTGCGCGTGATGATTGCATATTTCGCGAGCCGCTCTATAGGCCCTGCTATGCGCTAATTGGACAGTTTACGAGTACTGAGCGTGTCTACACATCAGTGTGAAGAATTATTTAGGAGCAGTTTACTATTGTGTACTGTAATAATGAGCTGGGTGTGTATCTGTGGGCTATGCATCATGACCCCAGGCACATCAGGATGGATGTTTTGTATCAGTGTGATAGATATACTCCATCCTTAAATAAGTTGTTTGAAAATAAATAGAGCGTACTCCATCCCTACTCTCCCCAGCATCTCAGAGCAGGCTGAGTCGTTTTCCCACCATTTTCCCACATCATCTTGGTTTACGTCACGAAAAGGACGACACCGTCCTCTGCTGGTGGTACTGAGTACTGAGTACTAGACCTCGTGGAGAACACACCGTTTCCTGCCATCATGGATAACTCTACATGCGTCATCATCTGGTGTCACATAGGCGTCCACTGTGCGGCGACGAAATGTACTAAGACAGTTGGGGTCTGGAACTTGTGGTGAACCCACTAGGTGGCGCCACCTTATATTATGGTACTTGCGTCGTCACCTGACGTCACTTCAGCATCCTCTAGTGGCATCGATATGAAATATGTCAGTTGGGCTCTGGACTCAGTGGCGAATACATTGGGTGGTGGTGCTGTCTCTAATTCTTTAAATAAAGGCTGGTGTATGATTTCGACAGTTGACGATTAGCAAGCAGAGTCTTTTAGATGGGTTATTATTTTGACAATTTACGAGTTGTTTGGCTATCAGGACGCAAATGCATCGCATTCTTTATGAGTGGTTCGCATGTCTGTAGGCTGTGCAAGGCATTATTTTTGATAGTTTACAATTAGGAAGCGCGTGAGTAGAGCGTTATAGATGAGTTATGTAGGAGTAGTTTGCAGGTCTGTATGATGTGGGGCATGTCAGAGCAAGTGTTCTGTGATACATATACTGCATCCCTAAATAAATTGCCCCAATAAATTGCCTCCAGCAGTCTAGTGCGGGCTGAGTTCTTTTACCAGAAACCCCTAGGAAGAGGTTGCGGCCTGGAAGCTTAGGTTAGTGGTGGTGAGCTTCATTTGCAACAGTTTTCTTAGGTCGGTAGCAAAAGCGGAAGTGACCTTTCTTTACTGCCAGAATTCAAACTCGGCGCCGGTTCCTAGGAAGAGGTGGCGGTCTGGACCTTGAAAAGTAGTTGAAACTAGGTAGTTGAAAGTATAGTGAACCCCTTTTCTTACCTTCTTGAAATTGGTTAAATAATAAAGACAAGTACTTTTTTCCCGCCATTTTCCTTGCTTAGTAGAGATAACAGGGGTGTCATGCATTATCCTGTTGGAATTTGAACTTGGCGCCAATTTTTTGGGGAGAGGTTAGGTTAGTGGAGGTAGCCCAACTGACCATCTTCCCGCTAAAATTCAAACTTCTCGCCAAAATCCGCCATCTTGATTGGCATCACTGGGGGTGTGTCTGTGACGTCACGGCTGCAATCTTGGATGACGTCACAGGGGGTGTGTCTGTGACGTCACGGCCGCCATCTTGGATTTGGGGTAGCGTCCCCCTTGTCTCACTACTTATAACCTGTCACCAATGGTTGTAAATGAAGCTTGAGGTAAGTCTGTTGGTACAAAGTCTATTTAAATATACATGGAGTCTCTCCTGAGAGTCATACGCCGCATTTTCTCTTGTATTTCGACAGATGTTTTCTATTTATTTTGTGCATTGTGTAGTTGTATTAGCGCAAGGACATACTGCTCAACACACCTTTCGTGTGGAGTCGATGGAAAGCGTCGGTTTGTTTTCAGTTAAGAACAAAATAATTTTTAACCCATTACTGGCCACAACTCTATCAGATCATTTTTTGCAAACTGTTATACATAAATACGTTACATTGAGTGTTTAACTGAATAAAAAGTTGTTTTGAAAATTTTCAGTTTATTAGAACAAAAATTACAGACCGTCCCATTTTTGGAACATTGGCCAAATGCGCTATCCAAATTCACAACCTTATTCTCCATGCATAATATTGTAAGAAACAACACAAACAATAAATAAAGAATGTTTTAATATTATTGAATGTTTATTTAGTATGAAATGAAGCAAAACACTTGTCGTGTACTCCAACATTGCACCTATCGCAAATTTTTGTTGTTTTTTTCTTGCAGTAAGCACATCTCTTCTGTGTTTTACTTGACACAATGAAATGATTTCCTGGATCTAGTCGTACATCTATGCCCACCCGTCCTCCCATCAGTTTGCTTCATTGTGGTCCTCTGCGTTTTGGTACTGATCCTGTTTTCTTTGATAGGTAAAACATCATTATTCTCTGTCGGACATCCAAAAGTGAGAGCTTCTCTCTAAAGTACCGGCTTCATCTTGTACAACAGACTCATTGTTCAATACATTTTTGTCAATGTCTTCTTCATCTGTTATTACATCTGCATCAGGTGGAATAATCGGCAATTCTACGTCATCATCTTCATCGTCACTCTCTTGATGGTTCGCTAGTTCTGCTAGAATTTCTTCAAGTGTAAGTCCACGCGGCATGTTTTTATCCTGTTGGAATCTTGAAATTCGAATAGAACGTGAGAAAAAAGCAGATATAAAGAACGTAAAATGCAATTCTTCTATGTATAATACGTGTATGCAAGAATAGGGCACATCAACAATAAATGATAGTGTGACATGCCATTGTCCCATTATTGGGACACATAAAATACACTCCTGGAAATTGAAATAAGAACACCGTGAATTCATTGTCCCAGGAAGGGGAAACTTTATTGACACATTCCTGAGGTCAGATACATCACATGATCACACTGACAGAACCACAGGCACATAGACACAGGCAACAGAGCATGCACAATGTCGGCACTAGTACAGTGTATATCCACCTTTCGCAGCAATGCAGGCTGCTATTCCCCCATGGAGACGATCGTAGAGATGCTGGATGTAGTCCTGTGGAACGGCTTGCCATGCCATTTCCACCTGGCGCCTCAGTTGGACCAGCGTTCGTGCTGGACGTGCAGACCGCGTGAGACGACGCTTCATCCAGTCCCAAATATGCTCAATGGGGGACAGATCCGGAGATCTTGCTGGCCAGGGTAGTTGACTTACACCTTCTAGAGCACGTTGGGTGGCACGGGATACATGCGGACGTGCATTGTCCTGTTGGAACAGCAAGTTCCCTTGCCGGTCTAGGAACGGTAGAACGATGGGTTCGATGACGGTTTGGATGTACCGTGCACTATTCAGTGTCCCCTCGACGATCACCAGTGGTGTACGGCCAGTGTAGGAGATCGCTCCCCACACCATGATGCCGGGTGTTGGCCCTGTGTGCCTCGGTCGTATGCAGTCCTGATTGTGGCACTCACCTGCACGGCGCCAAACACGCATACGACCGTCATTGGCACCAAGGCAGTAGCGACTCTCATCGCTGAAGACGACACGTCTCCATTCGTCCCTCCATTCACGCCTGTCGCGACACCACTGGAGGCGGGCTGCACGATGTTGGGGCGTGAGCGGAAGATGGCCTAACGGTGTGCGGGACCGTAGCCCAGCTTCATGGAGATGGTTGCGAATGGTCCTCGCCGATACCCCAGGAGCAACAGTGTCCCTAATTTGCTGGGAAGTGGCGGTGCGGTCCCCTACGGCACTGCGTAGGATCCTACGGTCTTGGCGTGCATCCGTGCGTCGCTGCGGTCCGGTCCCAGGTCGACGGGCACGTGCACCTTCCGCCGACCATTGGCGACAACATCGATGTACTGTGGAGACCTCACGCCCCACGTGTTGAGCAATTCGGCGGTACGTCCACCCGGCCTCCCGCATGCCCACTATACGCCCTCGCTCAAAGTCCGTCAACTGCACATACGGTTCACGTCCACGCTGTCGCGGCATGCTACCAGTGTTAAAGACTGCGATGGAGCTCCGTATGCCACGGCAAACTGGCTGACACTGACGGCGGCAGTGCACAAATGCTGCGCAGCTAGCGCCATTCGACGGCCAACACCGCGGTTCCTGGTGTGTCCGCTGTGCCGTGCGTGTGATCATTGCTTGTACAGCCCTCTCGCAGTGTCCGGAGCAAGTATGGTGGGTCTGACACACCGGTGTCAATGTGTTCTTTTTTCCATTTCCAGGAGTGTATATCGATATTGCACATACTTGAAAAATCTGAAGTATACTTTATCTTACACAGACAGCCATATGTTCATAACAAACACGCCCAGACAACTAAATCACAGCTCATTGTCGTCCAGGAACTACCAGCAGACATACAGTGCTGCCAAGTGCGAGAACAAAAAATCGGCAAACTTATAATTTTCCTGACGTGAAGAACTTAGAAAAAAGTAATTTATTTTACATTTGCAGGCACTATAGCAGTTAGTTGAACCTACAGGTGCAACAATAAAGGCTAAAAGCTCCATTGCTTACATAGAAATAAGTAAAATATACGCGTCCCAAAAAAGGGACAATGGCCAGTAATGGGTTAAAGCGGAGTTTTACGTGCTCATTCGACAGAGATGCCCCAAATTAGTTTAGTGCAATATCTGTTTTGTCGACAAATTACCAGGGACAGTAAAATACGAAGAAGCACCTTGGTTGCAGTCAAGGAGGTTGTTTTCTAGTATTGCCAGAATATGGTCCCATCAGTACATGCACACACCACATGGTGACCCTACTACTTATCTAAAGAGAAAATTGAACACAGTGTGTGAAGAAAACCAGTACTGTAAGAAAATAAAGCTTCCTCAGAAAAAAAAGTATTGTCACCTCAAGAAGCAAAACACTAATTTAAATGAAGGCACTGCAAAAGAAGAACTATATGGATGAAGAAATTGTTTCAGTACTTAAAAGTGTATCAGGAATAAGTTTAATATTAATCCACTGACAAACAGGCTCCAAATTTTTCTCATCATTGAAACTGATAATGTAAGGGTTCATGGGCATATCTTTTTCTACACTGTGGTGTGGATAGAGACGTTATTAAGGGCGTCCAATGACAAGGACTTTAGCACCCGCGCAAAAAAAAGGATTGCGACAAGTGTCAGTAAAATACCCAGCACAGAAAGATAAAACAGCAAGTAAAACATATATAACAAAAGATGGAAAGCTATGTGGACCCACACCAAGGCAGGGGACGAAGCATGGTATCAGTAGTAAATTATGAACGACACAGGAAGAAAGTGGTAGAAGGAGCAAAAACGATATAGCAGATGGATGTAGCTGGCATACAGCATGTAAATGAAGGAGGTGCTAGCCACTCGGCAACATACTAAGACTTCCAGCCTAAAATTTTAGACCAAAGTCCAGACACATCGCAAAACTTTAAAACCTGGATTAATCTCGTCTCATAATCAGCTAAAATAGAGGACAAATCCCAGCGAATTTTTGCTGCTGCCCTTGCATCACGGTATAAAATACACTCTGTTAAAATGTGGTGAACAGAGATGTGCACACCACGTGCATCACAAAACGGGGGATCCTCCCACCATAATAGAAATCTATTTGTGAGAGGACAGTGCCTGATCCGAAGACGAGTGAGGGCCACCTCTTCCCGCCTGAGCAACTGGCAGGAGAAACGCCATGGCCAGGTTGTTAACCTCACCAACCGAAGCTTATTGGCCGTCACTGCCAGCCATTCCTCCTCCCACAACTGCATGCACTTCCTGTGTAGAACAGAAACGACAGACTGCAAGGGAATAGGACACAGTGCCACATCCTGTCCTATGCAGGCCTCCTTGGCAGTCCGATCGGCCTGTTCCTTGCCCCATATTCCTACATGACCAGGCACCAGGCACCTGCTTACCCCACCGGTGGAGCAAGTACAGTTGGTCAAATATGAGCCGAACCAACTCCTCTGCTGGGTACAGGTTCTAAAACGATTGTAAGGCATTAAGGGAGGCGGAGCAGATGAGAAAACGTTTGCCTAGAAGACGACGCATCTGCTCCAGTGCCTTCACGATCGCGTGGAACTCCGCTGCAAAAACGGTATACTCGACAGGAAAGCAAATCCTGGGAACACTATAGAGCAGCCTAGGGAATGCCCTTGTTTGGAGCCATCAGTGTAGACGACCGTGGTACATATCTAAAATGTTAAAAAACAGAGATTGGTATGTAAAATCTGATTTACTATTCTTCTTAAAATTATTCAAATCTAAAATAAGTCTGGGTCTCTGGAGAAGCCAAGGTGGAAATCTGCTCCAACCTCGACGTAAAACACCAAGGATAGCCACGTCCATCTCTAAAAGACAATCCTGTGCACGAATCCCATAGGGCCTCACTGCACGTCGCCGGGTATGAAAAAGTCGTGACAGTGGAAGCCGAACAACGGTATGGTACGCAGGTGTGTATGGTGTGGACAAAGTTTCATACGCCTGACGCACCGTAAGTAGCCGCCGCCGCATATGAAATGGCGGTTCACCAGCCTCTGCACACAGGCTTGGTACGGGGCTAGTTCTGAACGCCCCAGTGGCCAACCGAATGCTTTCATGATGCACCACGTCCAACATTTTCAAATAAGAAGGTCTCGCAGACCCCAACATTGTGCACCTATAATCGAACCGAGATCGCACAACTGCCCTATAAAACCGAAGCAGACAAGTCCTGTCTGCTCCCCATGTAGTGTGGCTAAGAAATTTTAAAATATTGAGATCCTTAAGCAACCGTTTCTTCATGTCCTTAAGAAGTGGCTACCATGTAAGTTTGCTGTCAAATATAAGGCTGAGAAACCTGTAAAATTAAGAACAGTGCCCCTCATCTTCAGCTCGGGAAAGTTTAAAATTGAATGAGAACGGTAAAAAAGAACACACACAGACTTCTCGGTTAAAACCACTCTTCTGCGCCCATTCATCCAAACGTCGAAGAATTTGTTGCAACTGACGTGTTGTAGTGGTAAGGCTGGAAGACGAGAAAAACACAGAGAAGTCATCCACATACGAAGAACACTGGACAAGACTTTGCATTGCCGACGTAATACTATTAATAGCTACGACAAAGACAGTCACACTTAAAACACTACCTTGACAGACACCGTTCTCCAGCTCAAAGCGATCAGACAGGACGTCACCGACTCGGTATCGAAAATACCGTGGCGAGAGAAAGGAACGAATAAAAATGGGAAGACAACCACGAAAAACTCAGTCGTGAGTATGCTCGAAGATAAGGTGCCTCCAAGTAGTATCGGAGGCCTTCTCGATGTCAAAAAATATACCTAAAAGGTGATGCCGGTGCAGGAAAGCCTGTTGTATAGCCGCCTCTGGGAAGGCCAGGTTATCAAAGGAGGAGCGGTACTTCCTGAACCCACACTAAAAGCGACTAAGGAGTTGCCTGGATTCTAACATCCAGACCAGGCGGCAGTTGACCACCCGTTCCAAGGTCTTTCCCAGGCAGCTAGTGAGGGCAACACTGTGGTAACTACTCGGGTGCATACTGTCCTTCCCAGGTTTTAAAAGAGGAATCAAATCAAAAGGCCTCACACCACAAGTCAGGATAGTGACCTGACGCCAAAATGGCATTAAAAAGTGTGAGGAGGGTACCTTTTGTTTCGGTTGGTGAAGTGCTACAGCATACTATAATGGATTCTGACATGACCAGGGGATGTGTCATGAGCCGAAGAAAATGCAGAATCCAGCTTCTGGATGGAGAATGGGCAGTTATAATCTTTATCAGAGGCGGACCGTAAATCCAAACTGTCCCTTTCAGCAACCGCTCTATGGTGCTGGAAAGCTGGAGCCTGACTGGCAGTTGCAGTAACTGTGGTACAATAGGCCACCATCGTATGGGAAATGCCTTGCAGATTGGTTCGGAGAGTTCCATTCCCCATTACAGCAGCCATGGGGCACCTCCCACATCTCCCAGAAATTCGCCTGATGGTCTCCTATACAACAGAACTCTTTGTGGAACGAGTAATGGTGTTCAGGAACTGTTGCTATAACCTCCTCTTGCTCTCTTTGCCCTCCCTACCTGGAAGGCTGCAAGATTCTCCGCAGTTGACTGGCACTTGAATCTACGTGGAGCCGCATGCCTAGTCCTGATTGCAGAGTGGTATTTGTCACTCCACCAAGGGACAAGGTGCCTCTTCTATTGTCCTGTGGACTGTGGAATGGATGCTGCAGCAGCATGGTGGATCATTTTGGTAATATGATCCACCTATTCCTCAACATCGGCACAGTGTTCAAACTGGGCTAGCTGTCTGCAAAGTGTCCAATCTGCTCTACGGAGCACCCATCGCGGTGGCTTCCTGTCGGGTTCCACCCCATCTGGCAAGTGGACTCAGATGGGGAAGTGATCACTGTCATGCAAGTCGGCGACCACTTCCCATTGAGCCATGTGAGCAAGGGCTGGAGAGCAAAGCGAGAAATTGATGGCAGCGAACGACCCAGTTGCAGTGCAAACGTATGTGCTTTTTCCTGTATTTAGTAGGTACACAAACGATGACATGAGAAGTCTCTCAAGTGCTCTCCCCCGGGGACAGGTAGTTGCAGAGACCCAGAGTACATTGTGTACATTAAAATCACCACAGAATATGAAGGGGTGGGGTAGCTGTGTAAGAAGGTCGTCGAGAGCCTCTTTGTCAAGTGCATCATGTGGCAGCAAGTAAAGACAACATATTGTCAATGGATGACGCAAGTGTACTGATATGACAGCTGCTTGTAAATTCGTTTTTAGGGAAAGAGGCGAGGAGTGGTAGTCGGTAAGGTCGAAAATACAAACTCCTCCTCTAGCTCTCTCTCCACTCAGGTCATCCTTCTTGTGGAGGACATAGCCCCAAAGCTCAGGAGTGTATAATTGATGGAAAAGAGTCTCCTGGAGGCACAGACACAGTGGTCTACCTTGAGATAGCAGACAAACTTCCTCCACATGCATCCTGAACCCCTGCAAACTCCACTGAAGTATGGGAACCATCTATCATGGGGGTAGCACCTTCATCCTGTCTCTCCGTCGGGTGGGGAGACTGGAGCAGGTGGAGGGGCAGTCGTGGGTCGAGATGATTGCCCCACACATCCCTCATACTCCATCAGCTCTGGGGAAAAGTCAGATGAAGCATCATGTAGAATCAGATCGACATGGTCGGATGCCTTACCACTGGACTTCACTTGCTGTTGCTGCATTGCAGTTGCTTTTTCGCGGTTTTGTGACCTTTATTTGAGCCAGAGGAGGAGTGGTATGGGCGCTGCTGGGCTTCTGAGCAGGATCAGGCGGTGCCAGGGGGTCCCTCAAGTTGACCACTGTACCTTTGTCTGCTGTTGTAGGGGGGCTACAGGCGTTGGAACATTTGCTGCCTTGCAAGTGCACTGACATGTGCAAGTGTTTGTGCACCACCTCCATTTGCTTAGAGGCATCAGATTTCGGAGTAGGCTTCTGAAGAATGGTAGTTGTTTTTATTTCCTGTATCTTGCGTTCCTCTAGAGAGATTCTGCTGTCCCTACTCCAAACAGGGTATTGTCCAGAGCAACTGATACATTTAGCTGGAGACTAGCAACCAACTCCTTCATGAGCAGCCTTACTGCTGTTGCCACATGTCACTTCTCCTTTACACCCGAGGGTCGTATGCCCGAAATGCTGGCATTTAAAACAACACATTGGGCTTGGCCATATGTTTAGGTGAAGAAAGCCTGCCTTGACGTTCTCTGGGAGTTTGGAGATGTTGAAGGTAAGAATGAAGGAGTCAGACTTCACCAGATTTCCATCCACCCTTTTCATAATGTTCTGAACATCTACAATTCCCACTGGAGCCCACTAACTCTTCAGGTCTCCGAGTGGTACATCAACAAGATCCCTACATGATTATATTGTACTGTATTGTATGTGAGCTGGCGGCCTAGAAACGACATAGAGGCTCCATCCCCGCCGCAGCTGCCATGGACCACAACCCCACGATGACTACCGCAGTCCACTTCACCCCTCCGCCACCCCATACCAAACCATTCTTTCAGGGTTATTGTGCAGTTCAGCACCCAGTGGTCCCCCACAGGGAACGTCTCACACCAGATGAGTGTAACCCCTATGTTTGCCTGGTAGAGTAATGGTGGTGTACATGTACGTGGAGAACTTGTTTGCACAGCAATCGCTGACATAGTGTAGCTGAGGCAGAATAAGGGGAACCAGCCTGCATTCACTGAAGCAGATGGAAAACAGCCTAAAAACCATCCACAGACTGGCCGGCTCACTGGACCTCGACACAAGTCTGCCAGGCAGCGTCATGCTAGGGACCAGGCACTCCTTCCCAATCTGGAAAGTTGTGCATTAGACCGCATGGCTAACCGGGTGGGCTCCCTACATGATACAACACCTTTGCTGAAGTTCAGAGTGCTGTGGAGCTCTGTATCGATGGAATATTCACCCAGGCACTTAGCACTCTGTAGGTTAACAGCTTGTTGGGAACTAGATGTTTCAACCAACAGTGTCCCATTTCACAACCTCTTTACAGATTTTAAAGTCCTAGCAATTCCTTCTGGATGTAAAATGGCGAGACCTTCTGAAAACTACCTTCTTTGCTTTTTATTATTAAAACACATTCTGATTACTAGCCTGTGTTCTGTTACTCTTTACTGCTGTGTGCTGCCTTGCTCTCACATCTGGAGGGCTGGCTACTTGAGCACTCTTATTAGTTGGGGTGTTAGTACGTTCCAGTGACCCACCTTTTTCACTGGGAGGGAGAAATGAAGATTTCTGAGGCTCCATTTCGGTCTCACCAGCAGCTAGGGAAATAAGGGTCCACTCAGACAGAGGCCCGCATGCCGGAGTAAGCCTTACACAACTGAGGTGCGGCAAGGTTCCCCAGAGATTTCCCACTAATGAATGTTCCACCTCAATAGCCATGCATCTCCTCAGTGCGCAGCACACCTTGAGATTGTGGTTTTTTTGTATAGAGGTCTATACCATCCTCGCAATCCGGGCAGTCAAGCCAAGATCCCCATTCCCTGAGACACACAACATTCCACTGCCGCGCCGCGCAGTGGTCGCTGAAGCAAGCCCAGAGTTTACAGTGACAGGAGACTGGTGGCACTGACCAGTCCCCAGCTCAGGAACCCTAGGGTCGCCAAGACCCTCCTCAGCAAACAAACACTGAGCCCCTGAGGGGACATTGTGGTCTGAAACAAGTTTATGAGATGGAAGTGTGTACCATCTTCCTCAGATAGCTAACCTATTTACACTGTATGTATCTCAGTGGTTTGGAAATTGTGGACTTCAGTGTTTGGAAAAGAGCCAATATTGCTCCTATGCTGCTTTAACTGGTCTGCATACATTTTCACAACGTCTGCTGGAACTTATGTTTATTAACTTCATCAGTTACAGATTTTGGATATTGTTCAAAAGTTGGGGAATTAGTAATGACAGTTTGTCTAGCTTTCACACACTGCTTCACATGATGCTTCAGCATTCGTCTAACAACAGCAGCAGGTCTTTTCCGTGAAATGTACAAAAGAAACGCCAATTTAATACAAGAGCGTAATCCTCTTTGCTGAAAATTATATTGGCTACTATGTCCTGCTGTTTGAAATGTTGAAATGTTAAGATTAGAAGATTTATTTTCTAGGTTCTAAAGTATTTTTAGGTTCTAAAGTATTTGCTGATTAAAAGCATGCCCAGTCGGTTTATCATGTTGTAAATAATTGGATATAATAGCATATGGAACTATCCTTGTAATGGTGTTGGCTATTTCTGTTTAAATAATGGTGTGTTCAGTACTCCACTGAACATTCTGCACTTTATCCTCATTATCAGTAGTGAAGTTCTTGGTGAAATTGTCTGGAGAACTTAAATTATGCTACCTGAAAAATTTTAAGCTCTTATCTTTTCACAGAAAACTTAGTTTATTTTTGGTGAAACAGTAGATAAGAAAACATTTTAATTTGTTGTCCAACATTCTGAAAAAAAACAGTGTAGAACCTTTTAGTATCGCTTTAGCTGCTCTTCCTGTCTTGTCATTATTCCATTGATATTAGCTGATAAGTTCATCTGAACAAGAAGGCAATGAGTTCAGGAGTTCTTCACATTTTTTTAAGTTTCCAGATTTCTGGAATGTGCCAAATATATAAGGTTCTTTGATGTGTCACTTTACAGTGTGTCTGCTTTTCCTTGGAAAATTAATGATACTCTTGACTGTGCTGGACAGTAGAAGACAAAAGCTATCATGATAAGTGCAAATGCAAACATTTGCTGCGATTTTGGAATAAGGAAATAGACATCATCTAAAAGAAACAAGAATGAGAAATCAATTATAACATCTGGATGTTCCATTTGAAATAATTCTTACACTTAAAAATTGTTATGCCAGGATACTTATTTGTTGTTTCTCTTTACAAAAAGTTGTTCTAGTAAGTATTATATTTTCTACTGAAGGCCTATTGTGATGGATCAACATGTTTGTGACACTCACTGCCACACACTTTGTGATTTCATCCACTGCACTGTCATGATTACTTTTTATCTTTTTCATTATTATTATTATTATCTCAAACATTAGAGAAAAATCAAGCATTTGTACCTGCAACAATATTTCTTGCAGTACTGATGTTTTAAAATATTTTTCACTGGAACTTCATCTATAATAGCCAATTAAAAGAGAATAATAATTTTTATTTCATTAAATAAGTAATTATAGGCATAGAGCAAACTTTTCCATTTAATTTATTATAGATGTGGCAGTGAATGTGTTCCCTCAACTGTTTTTTCTCATGTTTCTAAAATGTAAAAAGTGTTTTCAAGCTGTATGGGGATGTCTAAATTATTTATTAAAACCAATGACAGACAAAGTAATACATTTTATACCAAACAGCATTAATTTTTATCCACTTCAAGAAAATCTTCATCAGTTCCTTTTCAGTAAGAATGTTACATATACACAATTGTGATGTGAAGTAGTATACAATTTGATAAATTATACATTCTGACTTTTGAACCTATATATGCAGGAAGACAAAAATATATAATATTATATTAAAATTACCAAATAAGCAGCAAACAGTCGCAAAATCATGTTTTATTTACTTTAGCAAATCGTTTTCAACTGGTTAACAGCCATTATCGGTGCTACAAATACAAGAATAAAAATAAAAATAATTAATAACAGTGACCAAATGAATACCGCACTTTGTATGTCATTTCTTCTTTTCATTTTTATTTTAGCTATATCTTTTTGCATAGAGGGCGGGTTTGCTTTGCAGCGCCCCCTTATGGTTTCTCGTTGTCATACGCAATTCTCTATGTTTGACCTGGGCTTAAGACAGTGTTACTACTCAGGGAACATGTATGTTGAAAGGTAAATTTGTATGTGCATTTTAAATGGTTTAATGCATCTACATACATTTAATTGGTTTTACGTTGCTTTATGTACATTTATTCATTTGGTCACTGTTGTTAATTATTTTTATTTTTATTCTTGTATTTGTAGCACCAACAATGGCTGTTAATCAGTTGAAATCGATTTGCAAAAGTAAATAAAGAAAATATGATTTTGCGACTGGTTGCTAGTTATTTGGTAGTTATATATATATATATATATATATATATATATATATATATATATATATATATATATTAGTTTCACTTTTCATGGAATGGCCCTAGTCTATGTCACTTAATAATTTTGTGAAATGAAATGAAGAATTTGTGAGACAGACTACTGGAGCTGTAAATTACATGATTATTTAAGTGTGATATTCACTGTTGAAATTTCCTTTGACAGACTTGTTAACTGAATAAATCTGCATTATTGAATATAATGGTTACTTAAAATCTTGTCAGGTATGTATTCTGGAATATGTAAAACTAACAACAACATAGACAGCAATTGTACTGACCCAAATATTTCGTGAAGATAATATTATGTGAGAGAAAGAAAGGCTTTCCCTGACGTTAAGTGTACAATTTCCATTTTAGTGACTATGCTTATAGTGCCTAACCCAAAACAATTTTCATAGCATGTTTTGATCTGATTAAAACCACAATTCCAGTGATGACAATCTGAAAATCCTTTATTTTGATAGATACATGCAGCAAAATGATTAGGAGGCTCTTCTTCTGTGAACTAATGCAGTTAATAATTAGAGCTAAATTAAAATGATCAGCTGTTTTGCTGTGATGTAGGTATGAGTGATGAATGAATTTTACATCAACAAATTACATTCTCAACCATCTGATAATGAGTATTCATCCTTGAAAATGTGTTATAACGAACTGCATACTCAGATATAACTGTCTGATCTCTTCTAAAGTTGTTCGTTCTACCATGCGAAACGCAAGGGGGTCTGTGTGACATACTGAAACATCATCCGTTTGAATTATTTATGTTACTCAAGGTTCTTATTTCATAAGAAATTGTTTTAATCATTGTTTATTACGTAACTGTTATTCTCTTATGTAGGTTACTACTGTTCTGAATTACAAAGTCAACAGTTAGTTTTATATTATGACACTTGGTTCCACAGGTATATGTATTTATACAGCATTTGCACATGGAAGACCCACTTGTTTTTGGAGCTGGCAGCGACAGTAAATCTTCGGATTATGGCAGAACGACGACGAAAACAAAAAACCAAACGTCATTGAGTTCGATCCTGGCTGAAAAGAAGGGACAAAGGCAAGGGACTATATTCGATGTTTATGAAAGAACTGAGGCTCGAAGGTCCATTTGAAATTCGGAGCTTCGTCGCGATGGACATAGCCTGTTTCGAGAAGCTGCTGTCTATGATAGAAGATTGAATTAACAAGTGTGACACAGTCCTGAGGGAGGCTGTCTCACATTCTCGAAAGTAATAATTAAATCATATTTTTATATGTTTTGTGATCGTACCAGCCTAGATCACGAATAAAATACTGGTAAATGCCCTGTTATGTTGTAGGCTGGTTGTAACATTACGTTTCCTGGCTACTGGGGAATCTTTTAAGAGTCAGGCCTTTAGTCACAGAATAGCACAGCCCACCATTTCAATATATATATATATATATATATATATATATATATATACTACTCAGAGTTTTGCAGTCCTTGTCTGCAGCAATGGGCCGAACTGCACAGACTTTCTCCCCTATCACTGCCAGTTTCTCTTTTCTGGCATGCTGAAATAAAGTAAGAGATGCAATCAAATCGAACATGAACTTTCGTAAACGTATGATTTACGATACAAATCGAAAATGGCCATATAACGTTAAATGCATATTACTCAGAAAGAATCGATTTCTGATGTACCTTAGTATGATACAGCGGGTCATACATACACCTTTCCTCTCTGTATGCGTGAATTAAGACGCTGAGCACCCCTTTGCTCTATTTCAATTCTAGAATACGAAGCAATCAATAGAAGAAAATTCTTTCACAAATTGCTTCTATAAAAGAGAGTCTTCTGCCAAAATTTTTTTCTGTGTTTATGAAACCTACGTTAGTTATTGAAACAATAAGCAAATAACAAGCAGAAAGCACTGTGGTACCCCCTTCTGCTCGTGCGCGAGTTATCATTGCCTAGTGCGCATGCGTGGACTGACGGTAGTTTAAGCGGGTATTACGACGATCCGCCGCGAATGGTATTGGTATAGTGCGACAACCGTCTAGCGGTAGAACGGGTTAAACTACGAAAAGTAGCAGACATATTGTCTGTGCGCCAGAATAGAGAGCAGTTCTAAACTGCCGTCAATCTGTGCATGTGCAGTAGGCAACGATAACTCGCGCATGTGTAAAAGGGTGTACCACAGTGGTTTCTGCTTGTTGTTTGCTTATTGCTAGGCGGCTAGTGGCTAATTTCAGATTTTCGTGTTGGGGATTTTTCGTGTTGGGGAATTCCTCTTTCTTTCAGTAAGCAGGTTTCATAAATTCATAAGAGAAACTTTTTTTTCAGTAGACTCTTTTATACAGTTTGTGAAAGGATTTTTTCTGTTGATAGCTTCGTATTCTAGAAATGAAGAGAAGCAAAGAGGCTTTAAGAGTCTTAAATCAGGCATACAGCGAGGAAAGGTGTATGTATGACCTGTTGTATCATAATAAGGTACTTCGGTTCAAATGGCTCTGAGCACTATGAGACTGAGGTCATCAGTCCCCTAGAACTTAGAACTACTTAAACCTAACTAACCGAAGGGCATCACACACATCCATGCCTGAGGCAGTATTCGGACCTGCAAACCGTAGCGGTCGCCCGGTTCCAGACTGAAGCTCCTAGAACCGCTCGGCCACACCGGCCAGCTAAGGTACTTCGGAAATCGTTTCTGCTGAGTAATATGCATATAACGTTATACGGTGATTTTCGATTTGTATCGTTATGCCTTAGTTTACTAAAGTTAATGTTTGATTTGATTGCGTCTCTTGCTCGATTTCAGGATGCCAGGAAAGAGAAACTAGCAGTGAATGGGGGAAAGTCCTTCCAGTTTGGCCCAGTGCGACAGACGAGGACTGCAAAGCTCTGAGTAGCGTATATATACAGTTCAAACTCGGAAAAATAATACAAGTACACCTTTAAGTATTGGTCCTTTAAAGTGTTGCAAATTGCAGTGCATACATCCACAACAACTTTTAAAATGGTGGGATGTGCTGTTCTGTCGCTAAAAGCCTGACTCTTAAAAGATTCCCTAGTCACCAGGAAACGTAATGTTACACCCAGCCTGCATCATAACAAGGCGTTTTCCGGTATTTTATTTGTGATCTAGGCTGGAATGACCACAAAACATATAAACATATTATTTAATTCTTACTTTCGAGAAGGTGAGATAGTCTCCCTCATGACTGTGTCACACTTGCTAATTCCATCTTCTATCATAGACAGCAGCTTCTAGAAACAGGCCATGTCCATCCTCACGAAGTTCCGGAATTCTTGTGGCTCTTTAGGCCTCATTTCTTTCATAAGCAATCTAATCCTCTGCCTTCGTTCCTAGCTTTCAGCGAGGGTCGAACTCAACAACGTCTGGCTTTTTGTTTTCGCCCTCGTTCTGCCCTAATCCGAAGGTTTGTTGTCACTGCCAGGGCAGTTGCTCCAAAAACAAATGGGTACTCCATGTACAAAAGGTAAAATTAAATACACATGTACCTGTGCAACAAAGTGTCGTAATACAAAACTAACTGTCGAGTCTGTAATTCAGAACAGTAGTAACCTACATAATAGAATAACAATTACTTCATAAATAACGATAAAAAACAATTTCTTATTAAATAGGAGCCTTGAGCTCACATACATAATTTCAAGGAATGACGTTTCAGTATCTCACACAGTCCCCTTGTGTTTCGGGCGGTGGCACGAACGACATTACAAGAGAGAAGACGGTTCTAACTGCGTTTCGCGCGATATTACCGTCTACTGCGCATGTCCGCCAGGTATATCCCGTGTGGATGGTCTATTCTGGCGCGCGGACAATGTGTCTGCTAATTTTCGGAGTTTCACCCGTTCTACCGGTAGATGGCCGTCGCGCTAGACTACTACCGTTTGCGGCAGTGGTATTGTTTTGGATTCTGCAGTTTTATTTAGATGAAAGATTTTCTTACTATCGTAAAGCTACAAATGAAGATCATAGTTCTGTATTACTGAATCCTGTCGGAACAAATGTAGATCAATATGAGAAGATGCTTTGCCCCATTGCAAGCTTCGGAAATTTTACATTCAAGTAACTATATTTACTTGATTCATTTTGTTATCGAAACTTACCCCAACCCCCTTACAATTAACTCGTTTCTTTTACTTATTTATTTATTTTCGTTTGACATTGTCACTAGAAATGTGAACTAATTTACATGTCTAAATGTCCAACTGTTGCCAGTCATTAGATTACAGTCGTTTCCAACGAAAGGAATTCTAAGCAGGAAACACAATAGCTTCATACATCGAAAATACTGCTGAACTGAAACTTTTTTAAACATGCACCTTAGAAAAGATAAACATTCCCCTCTTGCAACTGAAAGGATAAACTTTATAAGATAAAAAAATTTTATTTGATAAAACAAGTATCTCTCTTTTGCCTCTTCTTCTGTCCCCCACCCCTCCCCCAACGTGTACAATCGCAAAATATTTCATTAACATTCAGTGCTCCTCACCCCATAGTCAACCAAGATACCTAAAGAAGAGCACCAATATGTTCACAGTTTCTTGCAAAAGCAGCCCAGTACAAACGTAACTTCCTCAGATTTACAAATAAGGTAAAGAAGCACGAATTCTGTTGCTGCTGGACCATGAAGTTGTTTTCGTATGTCCGTCCTTAAAACAGGTGGAAATTAATAGTTTCACATTTTCCTGTGTCAGAGAGGGAGACACCACCATTATGAGTACGCCTGCAACAGACCTGGCATTCGCCGTGCCTAGCTGACGTGACGTCACCAACAAGCGCCGAGGCCTTCCTTTGAGCCGGTGTTGGTAATACCCGCTTTACACGACGGTCCGCCGGAGCGGTACTGGTTCAAAAATGGCTCTGAGCACTATGGGACTTAACTTCCAAGGTTATCAGTCCCCTAGAACTTAGAACTACTTAAACCTAAGGACACCACACACATCCATGCCCGAGGCAGGATTCGAACCTGCGACGTAGCGGTCGCGCGGTTCCAGACTGTAGCGCCTAGAACCGCTTGGCCACCCTGGCCGGCAGCGGTACCGGTCTAGCACGACGGCCATTTAGTAGTAGAACGGGTGAAACTACGAAAATTAGCAGACACATTATCCGCGCAATGTTTTCTGCTTGCTGTTTGCTTACTGCTTGGTGGCTAGGAGCTCATTTCAGATTTTCTTGTTGGGGATTATCCGCGTTTTTTTTCTGTAAGTGGGTTTCATAGATCACTTCATACTCTAGAAATGAAATGGAGCAAAGAGGCGTTAAGCGTCTTAATTCAGGCGTTCAAGGAGGAATGGTGTACATGTGACTCGCTGTATCATAATACGATACATCAGCAATCGTTTCTCTCTGCGTAATAAGCATATAACGCCACACGGTGATTTTCGAATTGTATCGTAATGCCTTAGCTTACTAAAGTTTATGTTTGATTTGATTACATCTCTTGTTTATTTCAGCGTACCAGAAAAGAGAATCTGGCAGTGATAGGCGACAAAGTCCATGCAGTTTCGCACAGTGCGATTGACGAGGACTGAAAAACTCTAAGCACTTATACAGGGTGTCCCATTTATCTTGACCACCCTAAATAACTGTTTGTCCAGATGCAAATTACAAAATGTTTCAAGCAAATGTTTTTCAGCCGACAGGGGGACATCAATCAACATGATTGCCTTCGTTGTAGCTTTGATTTTTACAAACATATGAGCAGCAGTATGACTTTTTTAAATGGCACCCTGTATTTCTTATTCGGTAACTGATTTCCTCAAAAAATAGTTCAAATGGCTCTGAGCACTATGGGACTTAACTTCTGAGGTCATCAGTCACCTAGAACTTAGAACTACTTAAACCTAAATAACCTAAGGACATAACACACATCCATGCCCGAGGCAGGATTCGAACTTGCGACCGTAGCGGTCGTGCGGTTCCAGACTGTAGCGCCTAAAACCGCTCGGCCACCTCGGCCGGCTCTAATTTCCTCTCCTAAAGACCTATTCACAAATTTATCACAGTGTACCATTTACTAAAACACAACGTTATTAATTACATAACACAACATTGATGTTGACGCTCCCAGTGCTTAGTGCAGGTACTCAGGGTAATGGAACACATCCACGTGCTGACGTTGACAGAAGACAGATGTAAACATAAGTAGAACGCACACCCGGCTTTCCGTCAACCATCGCAGGTTGAAGAATTGTGTTAGTAGCATGTGCACCAAAGAAGAGAAGGTAGAAACGTTACTCATCCATGAGGAATGCAAGTTAGCAGAACAGTAATTGCAATACTGTTTTCTTATGTACGGATGCATTTAGTACAGTAGTTCAGTCCTTTTAAATACTGTTAGTAGAATAGGCATACAGTAAAGGCTCCCCTTCCTACAAACTGCATCGACGTAACGTTTCTTTCATTGTTGTTGTTGAAGGTAGGCAAAATGCTCGCAGGCAGCGGAACTGAACAGAGAGCGATATTCTGACAAGAACCCACCTTCCCGATGGATGTTTTCCCGTCTTGTGGCGACGCTTCAGGAAACGGGAAGTTTCAACCCACGACAACACAATCGTCGCAGCACTCGCACAGACGAAGCTGCTAGAGTTACTGTTCTCGCTTCCGTTGCTATGAATCCACATGTGAGCATACGACATGTTGAACACGAGATTGTCGTTCCTAAAACCAGTGTACATCGTATTCTTACACGTCACCGGTTCCGTCCTAATCATGTACACCTACATCAACAATTGCATGGGAATGATTTCCAGAATCGTGTACAGTTCTGTCAGTGGGCACAGCAGCAAATCCTCGCCAACCCGGACTTCTTCTCCAATGTTCTATTTACCAATGAATGTTCCTTCTCAAACAAAGGACAGGTAAATACAAGGAACATGCATTATTGGTCCAGCTACAACCCACGATGACTTAGACAGATAGAACATCAGCCTCAATCGAGAGTTAAAGTCTGGTATGGGATGCTTGGTACTACAATTATTGGCCCTTATTTTGTCAATGGTAGTCTAAACGGCACAGCGTATGCCAACTTCCTCAGACGAATTCTTCCTCCTCTTCTGGATGGAATGCCGCTAAGAACCTGAATGCTTATGTGGTATCAACACGATGGATGTCCAGCACATAATGCTTTGCGTGCACATCATGTTCTGAACTGAAGGTATCCTGCCGGATGGATTGGTCGAGGAGGAACAATTACTTAGCCTGGTATGTCTTCTGATTTAAATCTGCTGGACTTTTTCCTTTGGGAATGCACTGAAGACATTGTCTATCGCGATATTCCAACGACTCCAGAGGACATGCAGGAACGTATTGTGCTTGCTTGTAATTCTCTTCAGCAGGCAACACTGGAAGCAGTAAATAATTCTTTCATTCAACGAGTGCACCAGTGTATCGCTGTCTTGGGTCAGCACTTTGAGCACCTTTGAATGGTCTACTCCTGGGAAATGGTACAGGAGAGCCAAAGCCAATTTTGTGTTATGTTTTTACCTGGTTTTCATTTGTTTTCAGACAACTCCAACAAGTGGACGAGTTTGTAATCCTGCGTTCAAGGTCAATGTTGTGCTATGTAATTAATATCGTTGTGTTTCAGTGAATGGTACACTGTGATACATTTTTGAATAGGTCTTCAGGAAAGGAAATGAAGTACTGAATAAAAAATACAGGGTACCATTTAAAAAAGGTATACCAATGTTCATATCTTTGTAAAAAGCAAAGCTACAACAAAGGAAATCATGTTGATTGATGTCCCCCTGTCGGCTGAAAAACATTCGCTTGAAACAATTTGTAATTTGCATCTGGACAAACAGTTATTTAGGGTGGTCAAGATAAATGGGATACCCGTATAGGTATATTCAAAACTTGTAAAAATAACACAAGTACCCCTTTAAGGGGCTCCGGAACGCCCTATACTTGCAATGTTAAAATAACGCTTATAAATTACATCTTTCCTCACAAAGTATTTGAGGTAGGAAGTTGAACTTTTTACAGATTATTTATTGGAATATGGGCTAAAACTTAACACAGGGATTTTACAAAATTTTAGTTCAGTTATTAAAGATGATTTTTTTTCAATTGTAATGAAAATTCACAACATTTTTTTGCAATTTTTTATTTATATATTCAAAAATATACAGTTTTTTGGAAAAAGGCTGTGTTAAATTATGCAGGAGGTACCGTGTAACATTTACTGAAAGTTTGAAACAAATATGTTTGGAAGATCCTTAGAAAACATGTAATTAGTATGAGAAAATAAAAGTTTTGGGAATCGAGCGACAAAGATTGGATTAACTTTTTAGTGCATTCCAGGTCCATAGGATGGATTATCTTCATCCTCTGCAAACTCCTCCTCCAGCTTCCTCTTGTTCCTCCTTCTGTTTACTCTTGTTTGTATTTCTAGACTCTTTACAGCCCTGTCTGCAGCCCGAAGGCGTTCCTTGTCTAAAGCAATAAAGATTGCATCAGCATCGAGGCATACCAGTGTTGAGTTTGTATCTGTTCTTGGGCGCCATGACCGACCTCATTTGAACTCTTCTGTCAAGGGAGTTAATTTGGAGCTGGAACGGCTGCTCATGTCGGGTGCGGGGTCACACATTGGTGTGGTTCATGTTGATTCTGTCAGTAGGTGGGATTATACTAGGCATGGCCTTCACCTCAACAGGAAGGGGAAGGGTAAATTGGCTGGGGAAATAGCAGGAAAGTTAAAGGGGGGAGGCACTGTCATGAGTGGTAAAATACCAGTGGTTATAGGATTCAGAAAAGACCCTTTTTTAGGGTAGGGAGGACAGAAAGAAAACAAATTTTAAGAGAGGTTAGAACTGAGACAAACCTTCAGTTTGGGAAAGAAATCAAAAAACATAATTCCAGCTTATTACATCAACATAAACAGCCATTGGTTAAGAATTTTCAACTGTCAGCAGATATTTTAACTCCATCCAATTTTAAGTCAGTCAATGTGAAATGTCAGCTATCTTTATTGCATCAAAATATTCGAGGACTGAGAAATAAAATTAATGAATTAACTATCTGCATAGATGAATTAGAGTCTTCAAACCCAGCTGACATAATCTGCCTCTCTGAACATCATGTGACCACTGGTATAGAACTTTTAAGTGTTACAGGGTTTAGGTTAGCATCTCACTATTGTAGATCAGAAATGGAGAAAGGAGGAGTTGCCACATTCATCAGGAACTGTCATAAATTTAAGAACATAGACATTCATAAATTTTGCCTAGAACAGCATATGGAAGCATGTGCAACAGAATTAGAATTTCACAAAAAATCTTTCATAATATTAAGTGTATATCGAGCACCTGCAGGTAACTTTAATCTGTTTGTAAACCACCTTGAAGCTGTACTGGCCCATTTAACAACCAAAAACAAAGAAATAGTGGTTGCTGGTGATTTCAATGTAGATTTCCTTAAAGACTCTCCCAATAAGAACCTATTTGAGTTAGTAACACTATCATTCAACTTAATTCCCACAGTAAAGTTCCCCACTAGGATAACCACTTGCTCACAAACAGCCATTGATAGTATCTTTATAGAAAAGTCAAATGAACAAAATTATATTACAAAACCAATAGTCAATGGCCTCTCAGACCATGACATGCAGTTCCTTCTGTTAAATGTTAATACTGAACAAGATATAAAATCTGTTAAATCTGAGCTCAAGAGGGTAATCAGTAAGCCAAAAATTGATTATTTTAGGACACTCCTCAGAGACATTCACTGGACTGATGTTTACAGTGCTCATGGCATGAATGAAAAATATAACTATTTTGCTAATAAAGTGCTTACCTTATTTGAACACTGCTTTCCCCCAAAACTTACCAAGGTTAGAGCAAAGTCTACAAAGAAGCCATGGATTACTCGAGGAATAGGGGTATCTTGTAAAACAAAAAGAAAACTGTATCTGTCAATCCGAAACATTTCCAATGTTGATGCTATAGCACATTATAAGAAATACTGCAAAATATTAAAGACTGTAATACGGATGTCAAAGCAAATATATTACAAGGAAAAGATAGTCATATCAGATAACAAAATAAAGACAATATGGGATATAGTGAAGGAGGAGACCGGTAGAACCAGACATGAAGAGGAACAAATAGCATTAAGAGTAAATGATGCATTGGTGACAGATGTGTATAGTGTTGCAGAACTTTTTAACAAACATTTTATAACTGTTACTGAAAAGATGGGGTTGTCAGGTTCGGTAGATGCTGTTATGGAATACCTCAGACCAGACATTTCAAGTAACTTCCATAATATGAATTTGACCCTCACTACCCCAACAGAAATAATGTCCATCATAAAATCTTTAAAATCAAAAACATCTAGTGGGTATGATGAAATATCAACAAAGTTAATTAAAGAATGTGATTCTGAGCTAAGTAACATATTAAGCTATCTGTGTAACCAGTCGTTTATCAGTGGAATATTTCCCGAATGGCTGAAATATGCTGAAGTTAAGCCACTGTTTAAGAAGGGAGATAAAGAAATAGCATCAAATTTCCGTCCAATTTCACTGTTGCCAGCATTCTCAAAAATTTTCGAAAAAGTAATGTACAGTCGTCTTTATAACCATCTTATCTCAAATAACATACTGTCAAAGTCACAGTTTGGATTTCTAAAAGGTTCTGATATTGAGAAGGCTATCTACACTTACAGTGAAAATGTACTTAATTCATTAGACAAAAAATTGCAGGCAACTGGTATATTTTGTGATCTGTCAAAGGCATTTGACTGTGTAAATCACAATATCCTTTTAAGTAAACTAGAATATTATAGTGTAACAGGAAATGCTGCAAAATGGTTCAAATCTTATATCTCTGGCAGGAAACAAAGGGTGTTATTAGGAAAGAGACATGTATCAAGCTATCAGGCATCATCCAACTGGGAACTAATTACATGTGGGGTCCCACAAGGTTCCATTTTGGGGCCCTTACTTTTTCTTGTGTATATCAATGACCTTTCATCAGTAACATTACCAGATGCCAAGTTTGTTTTGTTTGCTGATGATACAAACATTGCAATAAATAGCAAATCAAGTGTAGTCTTAGAAAGATCAGCCAATAAAATATTTGTAGACATTAATCACTGGTTCCTAGCCAATTCTTTGTCACTAAACTTTGAAAAAACACACTACATGCAGTTCAGAACTTGTAAGGGGTGTCCCAAGAGTATATGTCTAACATATGATGACAAGAAGATAGAAGAAGTGGACGGTGTTAAATTCTTGGGATTACAGCTTGATAATAAATTCAACTGGGAGGAGCACACCACAGAACTGCTGAAGCGTCTTAACAAATCTCTGTTTGCAATGCGAATTTTGTCAGACATAGGGGATATAAAAATGAAAAAGCTGGCATACTATGCTTACTTTCATTCCATAATGTCATATGGGATTATTTTCTGGGGTAATTCATCAAGCCAAGCTAAAGTTTTCCGGGCACAAAAACGTGCAGTAAGAATTATATGTGGTGTGAACTCAAGAACATCCTGCAGAAGCCTGTTTAGGGAACTAGGGATACTAACTACAGCTTCCCAATATATTTATTCCTTAATGAAATTTGTCATTAAAAATATATCACTTTTTCAAACCAACAGCTCAATTCATGGAATCAATACTAGAAATAAGAATAATCTTCACAAGGATTTAAAGTCACTTAGTCTTGTACAAAAAGGTGTGCATTATTCAGGAACACACATTTTCAATAACTTGCCAGCAGCCATAAAAAGCTTAACAACCAATGAAATTCAGTTTAAGAGAAGCCTAAAGGATTTATTGGTGGCCAACTCCTTCTACTCCATTGATGAATTTCTGAGGAAAACCAACTGATTTGTATATAAGTACAACATATCTTCTGCACAATTTCAGTGCAGTAATGTGTTCACTGAAAATTTGTGTGTGTGTGTGTGTGTGTGTGTGTGTGTGTAAGTATAATCTAACTTCTGCACCATTTCAGTGCAGTAATGTGTTCATTGTAAATAAGTATTACAGTAGTTGTATTACATGTTTCTTACCTTATAAATAAATAAAAAACTTTTTTATTTTAAATTCAGTGCAATAGTATTTGTAAAATGACTCTTAGTGTTCATTAAAAAATGACGATCATTCCACTTGGGACCTGTGGAATGGTACATTAGCTTATTTGTTTTAGTTTAAATATTTGTCATGTATTGTTGTTTTTCTGACATGTTCCACATCCTGGAGGACCTCCTCACTACGGATCAATTGGAATGAAAGTAAATCTAATCTAATCTAATCTAAGCAAGCATCGCTCGTACCATGTTAGAACCTATCTTCATTCCCATATTTCTAAATACCTTGCACCTTACAATGTTGCCATCATTGAAAGTCGCAACAGCATCATACACACCAAAGTGAAGTGTTTCTATTCCAACAAATACAGTCTTGGGGATTCTCGACCATATAACACTGTTTACACTTTCATTGGGATTTTGAGTTTTTCTGTGAATACACTTTTTCAACAGTTCAGGTGCTGCTAAGTCTCTGAAAATAGGTTTTATCACCTCCATTATTGCATGAGGCAGACTAAAATGTACCTGATGAACACGGACGTTAATAATAACACCATTTGACAGCAGTTTAACAGCGCCACAGTGGGTCACGCCCATGTAGAACACATTTCAAAAAAAAATTAAAAATAGTTGTAGTCTTCGGAATTGAATAAATTATATATCTATTAAAAGGTAATAGTCTGCAGATTCAGAAAACGCAAAAAAGTAAAAATTGAACTTTTCATGATTTTGAGCCTTTCCGGAGCCCCTTAAGTGCTGCAAATTGCAGTGCATACATCCACAACAACTTTTAAAATGGTGGGGTCTGTGCTATTCTGTGGCTAAAAGCCAGACTCGTAAAAGATTCCACATTCACCAGGAAACGTCGAATTGCAACCAGCCTGCAACTTAACAGGGCATGTATTGGTATTTTATCAGTGATCTAGGCTGGTATGATCATAAAATGTATAATCATATGATCTTATTCTTACTTTCGAGCATGTGAGATAGCCTCCCTCATAACTGTGTCACATTCCCGGCATAGCACGAGAAGCGTGCTGTACGAACCCGGAATAACGTCTCATCGGAGAATAAACTTATTATAACTAAACCCGCGATTTCTGGCCAGTTAACGAGCTTAACCAGTGAATATGTTTTCAAGATGGCAGGAAAAGTGACAGATGCAGACAGCAATGACGAGATTTTCACTAAACTGTTCATGAAAATGAGGAGAAAGTGAGACGACATCGATTCCGAATTTATATCCAGATATTGCTTATCAAAGGAAGCTGTATTTTGTCTTTTCAGTTTTGCTCATAAGAAACTGGAGCTTATGACGAACATGTGAGAGTATTTTTCTACTTTCTTAATTAATACTGTTTATTTGTAGTAATATGAATTTGATTTCTGTACTTCATGAATTCCGTCATGCTATGTATGTAAACCAGGCACATTGAAATGACGATTCGCTAAAAATAGCCTTTCTTTGCAAGATGTGGCAACCCTGCAGGCTTGCATAGGCACAATATCTTTGACCTTGGTCTATAAGTTGCTTCTAGTCCAAGCAGCACATCATATGAAACTGGTGTTTGTGTCTCTTGTTATGGAAATGGAACTGCATAATACTGCGCAATGGTATGCCATTTCTTTTTGGGTTAAATTGGGTGAAAACGCGACGACAATTTACAGTAAGCTTCAGAAGGCTTTCGGAGAGGAGATTATGTAAAGAGCTCAAGTTTTTTGTAGTCATAAAATTTTTAGTGAAGACAGAACGAATGTTGAAGATGAAGACCACAGTGGACGACCATCAGCCTCATGGATGGATGTCAACTTGCCCAGGGTGTGTGAACTCGTACAATCTGATCGAAGATTATCTGTGAAAATGATTGCAGAAGAACTGAACATCAGTCGAGAAACGGTTTATCTAATAATAATGATGATCTTAGTATGAGAAAGATTTGTGCAAAAATGGTCTCCAAAAATCTCTCACCACAACAGCGAGAAACATGGAAAAATGTGGCAGCCGATCTGTTACTTGTAGAGCAAATGGAAATCTATCCAGAATTGTTGACCCATGTTATCACTGGTGATGAAAGTTGATTTTTTCAGTACGATCCAGACACAAAACGTCGAAGTTCGCAATGCTGCTCAAAGGGATCACCCTGACCAGAAAACTGCTCGCATGTCAAAATCAAAAGTGAAATGGATGCTTGTGTGCTTATTTGATTCCAAGGGAATTGTTCATAAAGAGTGGGTGCCTCCTGGACAAACAGTTAACCAATATTACTACATAGAAATTTTAGAAAGACTTCGGAAAAGAGTTCTTCGTGCCATGCCAACATTGCTGATAATTGGATTCTGCATCACGATAATGTGCCATCCCATACTGCTCTGTCAGTACAGCAATTTTTAACCTCAAAACAAATTTCAGTACTACCACAGCCACATTATTCGCCACATATCGCTCTGTGCAACTTTTTTCTATTTCCAAGAGTCAAAACTCCGGTCAAGGGACACAATTTTCAAACAATGTAAGATGTCCAAAAAGCCGTGACGAGGGTCTTGGAGGATATTACAGAAGATGAGTTCCAGAAATGTTACCATCAATGGCAGAAGCGCTGGAAAAAGTGTGTGCAATCAGAAGGGAACTACGTTAGAGGAGACAATGGTAAACTTAAATAAATTCCACGCCATTGTGACGTCACACACCACAACAGCCTTACATCAAGGGTCAAAGCCGACAGGTGATATCGGACTGAAGAATGGGATACAACACATCGACTTTGACCAATGACATCATTGTTTACTCACAGATTTTAATGTCTTTATTTTCGAGCCATAGATAATAAATCGGTTATCTTTTGTGTCAGGGCATCATCATTGGAAATCGATGTAAATGAATGTGTTTTTAAAAGATGGGGATAGACATTGGTTACGATTTTTGTCGCTTGTATTAATTTAAATCATTTGTTCTTTCCAATTCATTCGGCACCTATTTTCATTCTTAGTGAGTTTGAGATATTTTGGGAGAATTGTTTTTTATCCTGGACAATTTTTTACTTTTTGATTTTCGTTTCCAGGTATGCATTTCTTAACTGGAGCACTAGTATTACTACGATATTTTTCAGTTGGTACTAGTACTGTCGAAGGCGAAAAGACCGACATATGAAAAATGTATATCCCGTACTAACACTAATATCCTATTCTTCAGTTGACCTACGTAGGTCAGCTGAAGTATAGGATACAAATTTTCCTGTTGTAGGTGCTTTTTTCCTGTCGTTATTACTACTATGATAATTTTCAGTCGATACTGTTACTATGGAAGGCGAAAAAAATTTGTATGCCACACTTCAATTGACCTATGTAGGTCAACTGGGCCTATATAGGTCAACTGAAGCATGGGATACACATTTTATGTATGTCCTTTTTTTGACCTACGCATAGTTCAACTGAGGTCAGGATGGCAAAGTTAAGTGCGTCGATTTTTTTCGTCTTTGATAGCATTAGTCTCATATTCTGAAGTATGGGATGCAAACTGTATGTATGTCCATCTTTTCGCCTTCGCTATTTCTAGTCTCAGATAAAGCATAGGATGCTAGTAGTACTGGAGACGAAAAAAGTAATACCTGTAAAATTTGTATCTCGTACTTTAGTTGACCTAGAAAGGTTAACAGACGAATAGAATACCAGGTCTCAAAGAAGCGGTATACTTAACATTATGTTCGAAATATGAGTATACATGCTATATTTCTACCACCTGTTTCTCTGTCCCACATTCCTTTTTTTCTCAACACTCGTCTCTGCTGTTAAATCTGTGCAATACATCATCTCTGGTGACTTATGACATCATTGGTCAAAGCTGATGGGTTGTATTCCATTCTTTGGTAATCCCGAAAATGAATGTGTTTTGATGCGTATTACGTACGGATATCGTACACAAACTTGGAAAATGCAATGGGCGTTCCACTATGTATCCTTCACCATATTTGATCTGTTTTTCCGCATTTGCTACTCCTGGTATAGGTTCAAAGACAAATTCGCCCTGCAAACGTCTGTGGCAGTTACGTCAGTAAGCTCCGCTTAATGCATTAAAAACATTTAGACACATTGTCCTAAATGTGTAATATGACTCACGCTATAAATCACTCTGCCATTCAACCAATAATGTGTAATCAGTTGGCTTCAATCAGTCACATAAGACTCTAATCTGCAACTCTGACTACACTGCGGATTATTATTTCACTTTAATCAACATTATTCGTATTCGAAACTTGTTTCTATATTTAATTCTCTTAATGGAAGCTTTATTCAAACAATCTGGATTGACCTGATGTTCCAAAACGTCAGCTGAAGGCAAGTCTGTATAAACTCTGTGGCCAACATGTGACGTCACATATGTCAACAGAGCCACTTGCAGGTCGAGTCACCAGGCTTCTCTGTCACGCTTTCGGCCTTTCTGATGACGTCACGAAGCGATTTCTTGGGGCCGCAGGACACACGTGCGAGACGCACATGTATGAAAGGAAAGGATCATACTCTTTAAATAAACGAATGTAGCATGCGATAAAATTACAGTCAAGTTTAACGCCATTATTATTTACACGCGAATGACATCTAAACGACTTGAAGATAACCAACATAAATAAGAACAGGGATAAACAAAAGACATGCCTGATTAGAATTATTGCTATAATTTATGCAATTAGAGGGGCACAGAGAACCATTAAACTTCATTACTGTATAGTGCAATGTGAAATCGAGCTATTACAGAAGTGCGTTAATTTTAATATTGATTGTTCATTCAAATGGGAGAACCGCAGGCAGGTTGGGATTTTGGGCAGGGAGAAACTAAATTACAACAGAACAATGGAAAAATAAAGCGAATGATAACAAATACAAAGAACTAAAATGAAATATGGAGAAACCGACACCACAGTAAGGAAGATCCATAAAAAGTAACAAATATTGGAATTGATAACTGGAATCGACCTACTTACCGATTCCAATATTACTAACTTTTTCGCACGAATTGAGAGAGCAGTTACGAGTGCAGAAATGGTATTATACTTGACACATGTCCTGCAAAAACAATCCAATTAATGAACCTTCAAATAGAATTGATTGATATAGGAGGCCAATTCTAGTTACAGATTCCAATATTACTGTTTTGCGGTAGTTCAGATAGCAATTGCAAGTGCAAAAATCTTATTAAATTTGACAAACAAGCTTAAAAACGATCTCGTTAGTGAACTCTGCAATAGGTAGAATCGGTAACTAGAACTGACCTAAATAGGTGGTCATTTCAAGTTACCAATACCAATATAATAACTTCTTCATGGTAGTTCTTAGAGCAAATAGTACTATGGAAATCCCATCACATTTCAGTGCAGAAACCTGGTGCAAAAAGTCCTAAATTATGAACGATAGAATGGTTGGAATTTGTGACTAGAATCGACCTACATCGAAGATCAGTTCCAGTTACTGATTCACACAAGTGACTCATCCCTAATGAAAAGCAATTGCGTAAGAAATCAAAATCTTATAAATCTCGAATACTTTCATCAACAAAGGAAACCGAAAACAAATTATGATATGAAAGCAAAACACTATATATCGGCTTTTTAATACAGGCGCGCAACCAACGGGTGGACACTAGAATTGACCCCAGATGTGTGCAGCATCAGCAGCTAATCCTGTGCGAATTACTTTACGTAATTCTCAGGTAGTAAACAGCGATGAGACAATGATTGCCAAATGGCAAGAAAATTGGACTAAATTATCTAGAATGAAGCTTCATTACAGTTGGAACATTTGTTCAGATTGTATGTCTTTTTCATACAACCGAAAAGTTCAGTACTGCCTGCTTTGCACTTAGAATTCTTTCTCACTATACTGGCCCACAAACAGGATTGGCACCTTACTTTTATTCAGTCTGTCCTACAGCATTTTCTTTTTAAGCATCTTAGATCTAAAAATTGTACTTTCTAACATTGAAATTCTTATACTCAAATCCTAAATATTTAATCCCTAATGGTACTTATGATTAATAATAGAGTAAATTTAGTAGACACTGATTTGATTTACGAATTTTCTTAATGTCAGCCAAGACATTAATATAAGCCCTTACCAGCTGCTTTAGCATCTTGTTTTGCAAATATAAATGTCCCATTAGTGTCATCAGTTTTTCTCCATGTCTCCTTCTGCTTAAATACTTCAGTGACTGAAAATAAAGTTCAAGAACTCCATTTAAATGAGAGTTAACTCTGAAGAAGCCTTCCAACAGACATTACAACAGTGCTAAGTTGCATACAGCACAGCTATGAAACTAAATCTGCTGTTTATAACATTCATCAAAACAACACTGCACTTGCAGCTTGAATACATATGTCTCAGCATTAAATAAATGATATACATTTAAAATCTTCCGGGAAGTACGATATTGTCACTGCAATCATTTTGACTGTTCAACTTACTTGTCTCCCTGAGTATCAATCTATCTTCAACAACTTTGCATCCATCTTGCATTCCGATTTTCGCCTCAGTTCACTGCAGCAGCACAATCTTGACGAAGACAATAACAAACACATATATTTCTGATCGCAAAAAATTTCATCTTCAAAGTAAATTATTACAATGCCTTCAACTGGATGTGGTAACTTCTGTGAACTGCGTCACTTTCCGTGTTTCACTGGCGCTTATGTTTTTCCTAAAATTCCGCTTTCACGTAACGAGAAACAAACCGACGCTTCCTGTCTCATGAAAGACCTTTTGACCAGTATTTGTCTGGGCTGTCTGTGGTTATACATTGCAGAAAAGAATTTTCAGATACCTGCAGAAACACTAGAGAAAATGAGCCTGACGTCTATTAGGAGAGACATCCTGTACAACAGTGTGCAGACCAATGTCGGACGACAATGACGCACACAGAAGCTAAAAAAAAGAAAAAGAAAAAATGTCGTAAAAAAAAGGAAGTTATCATAAAGTAAGAATACCAATGTAGCCACCTTAAAACAATGTTAGCGTAGTACCACTATTACCAATTTAGACATGCAAAAGCAAATTTTCACCAAACTGAAGATGCATTACGACGATCCTGTTAAATGTAGGTCTATAGTAAGTAGAAAAATTGCCAGGCTGATGAATCTTCTGCTGAGGGCAAATTCGTAAAGGAATGCCTTTTGGACATGTCAAATGTAGTATGTCCCAATAAAGAAAGAGTGTCCAAAAAATGAGTTTGTCAGCATATACAGTTGTTAAAAAATTGATATGAAGGCTGATTACATTTTACAAAATTGCATGATAATGCTGCCACATTCGAAGCATTTTCTTTCGGATTGGATGAGAGCACTGATTTATCAGGAACAGTTGATTTTTTTTTCGTTGTGTTTATGTGGCGTGCAGTGTAGTGGAAGAATTATTAGCATTACAACTATTAAAAGGAACCACTATTGTTGAAGATATTTTTGAAGAATTGCAATCTGCAGTGAAGTCAACTCACAGGAGTTCATTTTGATGGAGCATCTGTGATGTGTGGTTCACGAAACGGGTTTATTGGCTTATTAAATAATAAACATGGTAATTTAAATATTGAGAAAGCTACTTCAACAACTCTTCACTGCATTACTCAACAATAAAATTTGTGCATGGCCCATGGGCTTAAGTAAGTATGTGAAAGACGACCGCAGGTCACAAATAGTTGCCAATGCCTGTTTTAAATGGCCAACACAATTGCTCATTATGCGATGGCAGTTTTCACATAATAATTCACTACATGGCAAACCCAATGACTGGCGAAATCCTTTTCAAATGTGTTTTTAATTCCATATGTACGTAAGTAAAAATCAATCCCACATGTATGAAAGACTAGCACCTGAGTATAGCTAGATTGATTTGGTTGATTTTTTTTTGTTTTTGTGTTTGTTATTGTCAGGATAAGGTTTACATGAAAGAAAATTTTTGGAAAACCCACCCAAAAAGAATTAACACCAACTGCTGCATGTGTGAAATACTGTATCATCAGTTAGGAATGGCTGGTCAGGTGTGATTGATTTTTGTCATGTGCTTAGAATTCTAACCAAGATTTATATGAAAGAAAATTTTTGTAAATTTCACCAGAAAAGTAGGAAATTAAAATCAATTGTGGGAGATCATTGTGTGTTAATGGTTTGACCAATTTAGTTGATTTGTTGGGCAGTGTTTGTAATTGCGGATAGTAATGGTATTTTTAGTATGAAAAATTAAAAAAAGTGTAAGACAGTTTGACAATTATGCTGTCACAGTTTTCATTGCAAAGAAATCAGTTTGACTGTTTCATACACACACACACACACACACACACACACACACACACACACACACACACACACACACACACACAAAGTTTTGCATCACCTCAGTTCTGAGAGTTCTGGTACCTGTACAGAAAATAAGAATAGAGAGCAGCATAAACATCATTTCCGCCCTATTTATTGCTCACGAAAACCACATATTGTGTGTTGTACCACCATATAGCAAGACCTTCAGAGGTGGTGGTGCAGACTGCTGTATACACTGGTACCTCTGCTGCAGGAGCTCTGGGAACCAGGGTGATGCAAAACTGTTTTTGATGTGTGTGTATATATATGTATGCATGTATGTATACACATACATATGTGACATCTAGAGGTGAAATGTTGTTGATGAAGATCTTGAAAACTTCTTAACCAATTTACTTCAAATTTTTACATGATACTCTAATTAACATTCAGATGGAAATAGGAAGAAAGGATACATATTTTTGAAATATATGTAATATATGGATGTACATGTAATATATAATGGAGTCAGCATCGTTATCACAAATATCAAACAGTTCTTGACCAATTAATTTCCTGTTTATGAATGATACTCTAATGAACATTCAGACAGACATAAAGAATTTATTTTTGTAATATATTACACATATATATGTGATATGTAATGGGGAAATGTTGTTACCAGAAAACTCAAAAAGATCTAGATGGATTTACTTCAGATATTTAGACGATGCTCTACTAATCATTCAGATGGAAATTGACACAGAGAGGGGAAGGAGGAGATGGACAAAGAGAGGGGGAGGTTATGCACAGGGAGATGAGAGGGAGGAGGAGATGTATGGAGAGAGAGAAGAGATGAGAAGAAGGACAGAGAGAAGGGGCAAGGAATTTAGGATGTATGTGCAATTCTCATATATGTTAGCAACTGCAAAGGTTTGTCAGGTACAGTAATATTTTAATAAATTACAGGAGTGGTCAGCGAGATATCATTTACTTTGTTTCTGACTAAGAAAATTTTCAGTTCACTACCTGAAGTCTACCAGCAATCTATTATAAATATTTGCAACAAAATATAGAAATCCATTCTGAACTACTGATAGGAAATCACTATCTATATGAAAAGCCTTACTTCTAATACTGCAGTAGAGAATGTTATAGTTTACCTTTAATTCATTATTGCTAAAAACTACATATTTTATAAGGCAGTAAAAATACTGGCACACAACTATAGAATCCCTATGTCCCTGAAGACACTGCTGCAAGATGTTCCTCTATTAACTTAACATGATATTTGCCTGAGTTCTTCTACATATTAAACACTTTTTTATCTACGCTGCTACAAATTACTATGGCATAGGGCAGTACTGAGTGAAAGTGTGTTAGCAAGACCTCAATCAAGCCAACACAGTGAGAGACATTTCTCAGCACAAAGCAGGCAGTACTAATAATTTTGGTTAAGTCCCCAATGATGTTTTCCAGAATTACATGTTCCCTGTTTACCATAGGGTCAACTATTCTTGTTTTCTCTATTAAAGAATTATATGCAGCTACCTCCTTATCTTTAATCTTTTGTCTTAACTTTCCACAAAATTGTGTGGCTTCTATGTAGCTATTCAGAATAATCTAGACATTTTCAGTTGATTGCGAAAAGGTCTGTATTGAGGTAAGGCATTATTTGATTATATGTGTGGCTAGAACAACTCAGGAAGCTTTTGCGTCATGTTGACAAATGTTCAACATACTACCAATTAGTCACATGGCACACAACCAGAGTATAGTCCAATTCGAGCCACAATCGCTGCACTCTGTCTGCATTAATGTCAGTCACAATTGCCCTGATAAATCCTCGAAAGTCAGCGATGCTGTGGGAAAGTTGAGGTGTGAATCACGTCCTGTGAACGTAGACCAAGCCAGCAATCGCAGACTGCCAGCTGACGTACAACGGTTCCATCATCATGGTAGCAAGAACTCATGGGCATCATTGTGGAAGTGTAGTGGAGCTTCATCCTGTTGAAAAATGAAAGTATCCCTGTTCTCTTGCTGCTGTGGCATGAGCCACAGCTGAAGCATGTCCTGGAAAGAATTATCATTGATCTTCACCCCTGACAAGAAGAAGGGTAAAACAGTCTTTTTTGCTTCTACAAAGCACAAAACACAGCTTCTGAGGACCCTTGGGGATGTTCAACAACAGTGCTGGAATTGTCTGCTCCCTATATTTGGACGTTGTGTTGTTTTGCTGTTTTACTGGATTGCTTGAGTGAAAAGTAGCGTCGTAACTGGAAGTCAACCTGCAGGTGAAATCGTCACCTTCCATTAACTGCAGAACATCAATGCAAAATTGTTTCTGCATACATTTGTCTCTATGTGTAATGGTTGGAGCAACTGAATCCGATATGGTTTCGTTTTAGTCATCTTCTAAGCATTCTCCAAACAGTTGATTGAGGAATTCATAGCTCCCTTTGGACATGAGGTGTTGATTTCTTCGAATTTCTGGGCAATGTTTCCCAGATCTGTTAAACCTGTTTGTCAAATGTTGATGGGCAACTACTGATTTTGTCTTTAAAATGACGTCCTGTTTCCTTAAACTTCCATACCAACTCGTAAATGGATACTCTGGCAGGCAGAGGCCTGTTGAACGTAGTCCTGAATTTCCTATGCATTGCAGTTGCAGACTCGCTCTTCCAGAACTCCATCAAATAAAATGTTTTCTTGCTGGTCTGGCAGCCATGGCTGCTGGAGATCACTGTAACAAAGAAATTTTTGAGATGCTGTATCCATACAGATAATCATACATTACCTCAATACAAACATTTTCACACTCGCTTGAAAATGTCTGTATCGATTTAAAAGACTCTGTACATATTTCAGTAAATTTAGCAATGAACTTTCTGAAACACCGACACATATCAACCATTTTAGAACTCTTTTTGCATGTAAAGACAAGAAACCCTAGGCTGATCAAATAGCTGATTCAAGCACGTTTCACACGCCAGATTTGTGGCGATCTCCTGTCCCCACATTGTGATTATTCTGTGCAGATGTTATTTGTGAAGTCCAACTTCCAGGCCAAGATAGATAGACACAAAGCCCATGCCTACTACAGTAGTACAAGTTTATATGCCAACTAGCTCTGCAGATGATGAGGACATTGATGAAATGTATGACGAGATAAAAAAAATTATTCAGGTAGTGAAGGGAGACGAAAATTTAATAGTCATGGGTGACTGGAATTCGTCAGTAGGAAAAGGGAGAGAAGGAAACATAGTAGGTGAATATGGATTGGGGGGAAGAAATGAAAGAGGAAGCCGCCTTGTAGAATTTTGCACAGAGCATAACTTAATCATAGCTAACACTTGGTTCAAGAATCATAAAAGAAGGTTGTATACCTGGAAGAATCCTGGAGATACTAAAAGGTATCACATAGATTATATAATGGTAAGACAGAGATTTAGGAAACAGGTTTTAAATTGTAAGACATTTCCAGGGGCAGATGTGGATTCTGACCACAACCTATTGGTTATGAACTGCAGATTGAAACTGAAGAAACTGAAAAAAGGTGGGAATTTAATGAGATGGGACCTGGATAAACTGAAAGAACCAGAGGTTGTAGAGAGTTTCAGGGAGAGCGTAAGGGAACAATTGACAGGAATGCGGGAAAGAAATACAGTAGAAGAAGAATGGGTAGCTCTGAGGGATGAAGTAGTGAAGATAGCAGAGGATCAAGTAGGTAAAAAGACGAGGGCTAATAGAAATCCTTGAGTAACAGAAGAAATATTGAATTTAATTGATGAAAGGAGAAAATATAAAAATGCAGTGAATGAAGCAGGCAAAAGGAATACAAACGTCTCAAAAATGAGATCGACAGGAAGTGCAAAATGGCTAAGCAGGGATGGCTAGAGGACAAATGTAAGGATGTAGAGGCTTATCTCACTAGGGGTAAGATAGATACAGCCTACAGTGAAATTAAAGAGACCTTTGGAGAAAAGAGAGCCACTTTTATGAATATCAAGAGCTCAGATGGAAACCCAGTTCTAAGCAAAGAGGGGAAAGCAGAAAGGAGGAAGGAGTATATAGAGGGTTTATACAAGGGCGATATACTCGAGGACAATATTATGGAAATGGAAGAGGATGTAGATGAAGATGAAATGGGAGATACAATACTGCGTGAAGAGTTTGACAGAGCACTGAAAGACCTGAGTCGAAACAAGGCCCTGGGAGTAGACAACATTCCATTAGAACTACTGGTGGCCTTGGGAGAGCCAGTCATGACAAAACTCTACCATCTCGTGAGCAAAATGTATGAGACAGGCGAAATACCCTCAGACTTCAAGAAGAATATAGTAATTCCAATCCCAAAGAAAGCAGGTGTTGACAGATGTGAAAATTACCGAACTATCAGTTTAATAAGTCACAGCTGCAAAATACTAATGCGAATTCTTTACAGACGGATGGAAAAACTGGTAGAAGCGGACCTCGGGGAAGATCAGTTTGGATTCCGTAGAAATGTTGGAACACGTGAGGCAATACTAACCTTACGACTTATCTTAGAAGAAAGATTAAGAAAAGGCAAACCTACGTTTGTAGCATTTGTAGACTTAGAGAAAGCTTTTGACAACGTTAACTGGAATACTCTCTTTGAAATTCTGAAGGTGGCAGGGGTAAAATACAGGGAGCGAAAGGCTATTTACAATTTGTACAGAAACCAGATGGCAGTTATAAGAGTCGAGGGGCATGAAAGGGAAGCAGTGGTTGGGAAAGGAGTGAGACAGGGTTGTAGCCTCTCCCCGATGTTATTCAATCTGTATATTGAGCAAGCAGTAAAGGAAACAAAAGAAAAATTCGGAGTAGGTATTAAAATTCATGGAGAAAAAATAAAAACTTTGAGGTTCGCCGATGACATTGTAATTCTGTCAGAGACAGCAAGGGACTTGGAAGAACAGTTGAACGGAATGGACAGTGTCTTGAAAGGAGGATATATGATGAACATCAACAAAAGCAAAATGAGGATTATGGAATGTAGTCAAATTAAATCGGGTGATGCTGAGGGAATTAGATTAGGAAATGAGACACTTAAAGTAGTAAAGGAGTTTTGCTATTTAGGGAGTAAAATAACTGATGATGATCGAAGTAGAGAGGATATGAAATGTAGACTGGCAATGGCAAGGAAATCGTTTCTGAAGAAGAGAAATTTGTTAACATCGAGTATAGATTTAAGTGTAAGGAAGTCGTTTCTGAAAGTTTTTGTATGGAGTGTAGCCATGTATGGAAGTGAAACATGGACGATAACTAGTTTGGACAAGAAGAGAATAGAAGCTTTCGAAATGTGGTGCTACAGAAGAATGCTGAAGATAAGGTGGGTAGATCACGTAACTAATGAGGAGGTATTGAATAGGATTGGGGAGAAGAGAAGTTTGTGGCACAACTTGACTAGAAGAAGGGATTGGTTGGTAGGACATGTTTTGAGGCACCAAGGGATCACCAATTTAGTATTGGAGCGCAGCGTGGAGGGTAAGAATCGTAGAGGGAGACCAAGAGATGAATACACTAAGCAGATTCAGCAGGATTTAGGTTGCAGTAGGTACTGGGAGATGAAGAAGCTTGCACAGGATAGAGTAGCATGGAGAGCTGCATCAAACCAGTCTCAGGACTGAAGACCACAACAACAACAACAACTTCCAGGGTTGTACACCTATCGTATTTGCACAAATTTGCTGTCCATACGATATGTCTGCACAGATCTGATGTGTACAGACAGATTGTTGCATGCAGACCAGCTTTAGCATTTGACTCAGTACTAGCATTCATTCACAAAAATAATATCATATAAAGTATCAGAGGTAATTTGTAACATGATTGAGTATTCTTGGTAAGAAGGATTCGGCTTGTTATCTTGGATAGAGAGTCATCGTCAGAAGTAGAAGTATATTGGGACCATTGCCGTTCATATTGTATATTAATGATCTAGCAGGCGATATTAATAGTCACCTCAGACTTCAGGCTTTCATACAGTTATCCATAACGAAACTCTGTCTGAAAAAGAGCTGCACAAACATTCAGTTTTTTATTTATTTTATTTAACTTTATTCATTCAAAAATAACCTAAGAATGACATAGAATTTGTGAAGGTCTACAATGCCAATCAGTAGGCCCCAAATTAACACACAGCATATGTAACATGCTTTAAGAGGATGGAACTGGTAGCCTAAGGGGATAGGACAGGTGACTGGATCTGGATAAGATGTCAGTGTAGTGAAAAGATTGGAAACTTGATTTGAATGTTAAGAAACGTAAAATTTTGCACTCTAGAAAATGCAAAAATGTATTATGTCTACAACTTCAATGAGTCACATGTGGATTAGTCAAGTCATACAAACACCTAGCTGTAACAGGTTCCAGGATTGTGAAATTGAATAACTACACAGGTCCATCCATAGGCAAGTCAGACTGCAGACAGGTTCGTTGGTGCAAGTCTGGGGAAATTTAGCTAGCCTACAATGGAGACTGCTTACAAACACTTGTTATCTTAGAATATTGGTCAAGTATGTGGAATTCATACCAAATAGAGTACTGGAGGAAACCTCAGCATGTTGTCCATTTACAAGTACCGCCTGCCTTTCACTTCATAGTGTTTTTCAGTGTATGTATGTAGATTCAGACGTCTCCTGAAATCCTGTCTACAATGCACTCCACTCAACTGTTTCGGACTGCTGTTCGAATGGACCCACTGCACTACTTCTCTGCCATAAATTGAAAATGGAGTCAGTTTTTGAGAAAGCTTTTGACAATGTTGACTGGAATACTCTCTTTCAAATTCTGAAGGTGGCAGGCGTAAAATACAGGGAGCGAAAGGCTATTTACAATTTGTACAGAAACCAGATAGCAGTTATAAGAGTCTAGGGGCATGAAAGGGAAGCAGTGGTTGGGAAGGGAGTGAGACAGGGTTGTAGCCTGTCCCCGATGTTATTCAATCTGTATTTTGAGCAAGCAGTAAAGGAAACAAAAGAAAAATTCGAAGTAGGAATTAAATCCATGGAGAAGAAATAAAAACTTTCAGGTTCGCCGATGACATTGTAATTCTGTTAGAGACAGCAAAGGACCTGGAAGAGCAGCTGAAGGGAATGGACAGTGTCTTGAAAGGAGGATATAAAATGAACACCAACAAAAGCAAAGTGAGGATAATGGAATGCAGTCGAATTAAATCGGGTGATGTTAAGGGAATTAGATTAGAAAATGAGATACTTAAAGTAGTAAAGGAGTTTTGCTATTAGAGGAGCAAAATAATTGATGATGGTCGAAGCAGAGAGGATACAAAATGTAGACTGGCAATGGCAAGGAAAGCGTTTCTGAAGAAGAGAAATTTGTTAACATCGAGTATAGATTTAAGTGTAAGGAAGTCGTTTCTGAAAGTATTTGTATGGAGTGTGGCCATGTATGGAAGTGAAACATGGACGATAACTAGTTTGGACAAGAAGAGAATAGAAGCTTTCGAAATGTGGTGCTACAGAAGAATGCTGAAGATCAGATGGGTAGATCACGTAACTAATGAGGAGGTATTGAATAGAATTGGGGAGAAGAGAAATTTGTGGCACACCTTGACTAGAAGAAGGTATCGGTTGGTAGTACATGTTCTGAGGCATCAAGGGATCACCAGTTTAGCACTGGAGGGCAGTACGGAGGATGAAAATCGCAGAGGGAGACCAAGAGATGAATACACTAAGCAGATTCAGAAGGCTGTAGGTTGCATTAAGTACTGGAAAATGAAGAAGCTTGCACAGGATAGAGTAGCATGGAGAGCTGCATCAAACCAGTCTCTGGACTGAAGACCACAACAACAACAACGGAGTCGGTTTATTTGTAATGATCTGAGTATGAGATTCCTATTATGTAAATTAAAAGATGACAGTCAACATGGTTGAACTCCAGTGCTATAACATCAATTATATGGAAATATTCATAAAATACCGAAATAATGTCATCTGTTGTTGACAGAATGTGTGTATCATTATCACATGCAGAAATGTTGCAGAAAGAAGTTTTCTTGGGTTACCTTGTATCCTTTGTCTCATTTTAGCTCACTGTAAAGATAATTTGCTGAAAAAGTTCTGAAGAAATTGGTCCAATATTTTGTGAAACGATTTGTTTAAAAATAATAAATAAAATAAATTACAGAAAAATCTGATGCATCTCTTTTACTATACATGATTTCGAGCATTATTCAAACGAGAATCAAATGTTTCTCTAATTTTTTTAATTCTTACTTTTAGTCACATCATTTCACAATCCATTTGACTGTTCTTTCATTTTTTTATTTTCAAATTTTGTTCAGAAAGTATGATTTTATTACTTTCTCGGCCTTCACTGTTCTTGAAATACCTTGATTTACTACTTGATTCTAAGTAAACCATTTTGAAAATTAAACATCACACCAACACAATTTTTTATCCACAGCCTCGAAAATATAAACCTTTTTGACACCTCATTTACAACAGCTAGCAGCAGCTGTTTGCGAAAAACTTCAATTTTTCCTCAGATCAATAATTAAGTTATTCTGTTTACTTTCAAATAATGGCAGGGGAAAAATGCTCCTTTTGGAGCACGGAAAATGGGAAATGTTCGTCTTTAAAAGACTGACAGAAAAGTGGGGAACCAGATGCCTCAATCCTCATTCTACCTTCTTCATAAAAAATTTAGGACTGTGAATGTATTTGTGCTCTTTTAACAGAGAACATTCTAAATCCTTTTACTCAGTCTCTATTTGTAACGAAGCCTTCATACTCAGTGTTTCCCTCTCGCTGTCACTTCCATTGGCACTGTCTTCTATATGTCTCTCCCACTGCCACCGTCTTTATCCCTTTCTCTAGGTCTTCCTTACCGCTGTCTCCTTCTATGCCGCTTTAATTCTCCCTCTGACCTACTATCATTGTCTTTGTCCCATTACTTTTTCTCCTATATTAAAGTTCTCCAGCTTAGGAGGTTTGGACTTTCCAAGTCTGTGTGTGGTCTCCATTCATCTCGCCTTTTTATTTTCACTATCTCATTTCTATTCAGCTCCCACTTCAATTGTCTTCCTCCATCTCTCTTTCTATTTCGTTGCCACTTTCTCCCTCCCACCAACACTGTCCCCTTTCTCTTCCACTGGCACTGTCTTCTCTCTCTTCTACCATTTCGAAAAAGAGAAAATATATTCATATGCCAAAATATAAGCCAAAATTTCTGGTGAAGAAGGCGGAATGAAGACTGAGGCAGCTAGTTCTCCACTTTTCTGTCAGAGTCTTTTAGAGAGGAATATAGTCACCGTTTTTGTACTCCAACAGGAGCATTTTTCCACTGTTCTCCTTATTTTCCTTATCACAGAATGCTACTTATATAAAAATTATTCTGTAGGTTAGTAATGTTTTAACAGTTCATTGATATACTTCGACATATTTGTATATTTTGACGCATACAAACAACAAATAAGTGTGTATAATATATAGGTTAACACAAAATCGTTTGATTTGCATTTTTTCTGGAGACTGCTCATTGACTGGAATTCAGCGAAAAGGCCCAGCTTATGCTTTGCATCTTAATGGAGTAAAAACGTTTTTAGAAATATTTTACTGAATTTGCAGTCTTTACAAGTTTTCTTGGTAGTCATTTTCAGTTCTTTCATAGCCTACTTTTTGTCATTGCTGTACCACTTTTTGCATATTTGAATAGCTTTAGAAGTAAAATCGTCCAACACAAATTCGCTTTTCACTGCTTTACTTTAAAATGCTCAACATTTTTAGGATACACCTATAGCATACCAAAATATGCAATGTTTGATTTTCAAGTATAAAGAATTTCATATGACAAAATAAATTTTTTGGCAGGTGCTTACACCACCAGGAGGCACCATGAAATAACTGACAGTTCAAGACAGCCCTTATATGCAAGAAGTGCCCATTATTTAGAAGCAGCACATCGCGAAATTGTACCTTGGAAAATTCTGGATAAACATGTAGTTTGGTGACCATCGAACCCTTGCGATGACACCAGAACCCTTTCCATGTGCTCACTAAGTCGGTTAAAAAGTGCATTTAGACCTCAGACTGGATATTACATGCATATTTTATCTGCAGAAGTATCATAACTTTGAATCTCTTCCTCCCTGTAATGGTTAATGATATCGAAAAAAATTTCGAGGTTTGCCAAGAACATATGTTAAAAAATTCGACGATTTGCCGCAAATAGAAATTATAAAAGTGGTCATCCATACAATTGCTACAAATCATGGTTTTACAGGTATATCTTGATAATGGATAAGGGTTCTCGAAAACAGGAAAATGGCATTTCTAGCTAAATGTCAAAATAATATACAGCTAAAAATCGAGCCATTTGCTGTGGTTAGTTATTCGGGTAACTGTGGCCCACAATGCAGAAAACGGGTAAAACCTGTTTTTTTCGGTTTTCTCAAGTACTGTCCATGAACAAATGTTGCTTTTATAGGCCACCTAAGGACCACCTAGATCACACGTAATGCAGAAGAACCAATCACATCGCTCAATTTACCTAGGCTGGAGGAAGTGTGTAATGTTTAAATGTTGACTGTATGCTGTAGGATAGCTACAGTATGCCCTTTTTTCCGACAGGTATATAAATGGTCGCTAGGCCAAGGGATATCCGAAACGCTTGACCCCTTATCTCTGTGATCAACAGAATATGAGGTATGTTTTCCTGAAAAACCCGATTTTTTCACACAGCGACATTATATGTCGTACCACGCGAAAGACTACGGAAATGGAAAATGTGATGGACCAGATCGTGCACAGGAAGTTATTAAACTTAAAAGGAAGCTATCCGAAGAAGATCTGGACGACGAAGAAAAATCAACTGAAGCAGCTCTCAGAGTGAGTTACAAAATTGCTTTGCTTTTAGCAAAATCCCTGCGCCCCTTCACTGATGGCAAGTTAATAAAAGAATGTTTGGTAGTTGCAGCGGAACATTTGCGTCCATCTCAAGTTGAACAGTTTCGGATTGTGCCATTATCTAACATGACCATTATGCGTCGCATACAGGACATGGCAGACGACGTCCAGAGCCAGCTTGCAAATATCTGTAAAGATTTTATAGCGTATTCTCTAGCTCTGGGCGAAAGTGTTGATATCACTGCAACAGCGCAGCTTGCCATATTTATTAGAGGTGTTAACAGAGATCTTCAGGTGAGGGAAGAGCTCCTCAATGTAGTAGCTATGAAGAACACTACAACCGGCGGTGATGTTTTAAGTAGTGTTGAAGAAAGTGTTGAAAATATAGGACTGCCGTGGAATTCTTTAGTTTCAGTGTCTACAGACGGTGCACCAGCGATGACAAGGAAAAATCAGGTTTCGTTGCGCTGTTGAAAGAGAAAATGCAAAAACTGCCCATGCCGAATGAAATAAGGGGCGTTCATTGTGTGATCCACCAGGAAAACATGTGCAAAGAGTATCACTCTAAAAAATGTGATGAGTGTTGTTGTTCGTACAACCAATTATATAAGGAAGCATGGGCTACAACACATGCAATTTAAAAGCTTTCTTGGGGATGTAGAAAGCCAGTGTGGTAGCCTGCCTTATTACAGCGAAGTCTGCTGGCTTAGTCGTGGCGAATTATTAAATCGATTTTTTTGCCTATTAGATGAGATAAATATGTTCATGGAAATAAATAAAATGTGTCTTCCTGAATTGAAAGAGCCTTCGTGGCAATGTGATCTTGCGTTCTTAGCAGATTTAACTAGCCATCTGAATGCTTTGAACATTTCACTACAAGGTAAAGATCTGCTAATTACTCATTTTATAGATCGAATACGAGCTTTTAAAATGAAATTGACACTTTGGGTGAGTCAGCTGGAAACAGGAAATCTAGCTCATTTTCCTAAATTATCAAACCACGCAAGATGTTCACAAAGACTGTGAACGTTATTCACATAGTTTAGTTGCCCTTAAGGAAGACTTTGATCAACGCTTTCAAGATCTGACAGCACTAGACAGTGATTTTGATCTGTTCTCCTCTCCATATTCAGCGAATATTGAAAAGATTCGTCCTGAGCTGCAACTAGAAATTATTGACCTGCAGTGTGACGGAGAATACAGAGACAAATTTCAAAACAAGAAAAACATTTTGGAATTCTACAGACACTTCCCTCAGGATAGATTTCCTCGTTTGCACAAACTGGCGGCTACAATAATATCAATGATCGGTTCCACGTATGTTTGTGAACAACTGTTCTCTGCATTGAAATGTAACAAGATGCGCCAGAGAAACGCATTGTCTGATCGAAATTTAAACTGCACGCTGCGCCTACAATGCACAAGAACAATTACTCTGAACATAGACGCAATTGTAAAGGGCAAAAAGTACAAGATAACCGAGATTCCCACAGTTCAGTGACACCTTTTATTGTATAACAGTTCACAAATTAATACGAATGTAGAGGAATACACTAAGCTAATAAAATTATGTGGCATGTGTACATTCTCCTTTATTTGTTTCATTTGTCGCAGTAATAATTCGTGAGTGATATCCCTGCAGGTGACCGCGGATTTACATTGACTGGCGGCAGCTGTTGTGTGCCCCACATGACTCTCCCCACTCTCCACTCTGGTCCGGTAGTGGGGGTAGCGTGCTCGCGCTGCTCCGTGCTCGCGCCTTGCTGCTCACAGCTTGCTCCGCGAGCACGTATGCTGTGAAGCCCTGTTATAAACAAATAGTATTAAAACTTAAATACAATTGCCAATACAAATTTACAAAAAAAAAACAGTTGTTGATTAATCTGCGTGTACTCATCAAGAGAATAGAACGACTTATTCATAAGGTATTTTCTCAATTTAGATTTAAATGTAGACAGATCATTAATTTAGAGTTTGATATCTGATAGAAGAGAATTGAAAACTATTGCGGCAGAATGGTGAACATCTTTTTCTAGAACTCTCAGTTAGAGACATGTTATCAGCATTCAAAGATCATGTAACCTTCTGTGATCTGAATGCCTTCGACTGTGTTGACCACCACGTTTTCCTCTCCAGATTAGAAGACTATAGAAATTGTGGCAAAAAGTCTAAAACTGTTGAAGTCACACCTCAGTTAAAGAAAGCAGGTGGTGAGTTCAGGTCAGTTATCAAACACACTTGATGTTGAAAATGGAGTGCCACAAAATCAAAATTAGGACAACTTCTATTCCTAGTACAAATAAATGATTTACCAGGTAATAGAGATGTAAAGACATAAACTCTGATCATCCAGAACATTACGACAACATATTTGATAGCCAGTACGTCCACCTTTGACACGAATAACAGGGGTGACACATCTTGACATGGAAGCAATAAAGCCTTGGTAGGTCTATACACACAAGTTACCTAATTCCGTAAATTCTGGGGAGGGGGACGATGAGCTCTGACACCACATTCAATCACATCCCAGATGTGTTCGGTCAGATTCATATCTGGCAAGTTGGGGAGCCAGCACATCAATTGTAACTCACCACTGTGTTCCTCAAACCATTCCACCACAAACATGCCCTTGTGACATGGCTCATTATATTGTTGAAAAATACCATAGTCACTAGGTATCATGATCGTCATGAAAGGGTGTATGTGATCTGCAACCAGTCTACGACAGACCTTGGCCATCATGGTGCCTTGCATGTGTTCCAATGGACCCATGAATACCCATGTGAATGTTACCCAGAGCGCAATGGAACTGCTGCCAGCTTCTTTCTGTCCTGTAGTACAGGTGCCAAGTAGCTGTTCTCCCAGAAGACGACAGAGTCGCACCCTTTCATCAGCGTGATGAAGAAGGTACCAGGATTCATCAGACCACGAAATGCTCTGCAACTGCTCCAACATCCAATGCTGATGGTCACATGCCCATTTCAGTCATAGCTGCTGATGTCGTGGTGTTAATATTAGCACATGCGTGGGTCATCGGCTGCAGAGATTACAAGTGTTCGGTGCACTGTGTGTACTCTGCCCAGCGTCAAAGTCTGATGTTGGTTTCACCACAGTCGCTGTCTTACTAGTCTGCCCAGCCCATGACGTGTGACATCTGTAGTGGGGGAAGAGGGGTTGGCCAGTCAACCCCACGACATTTGGATGTGGTTTCACCTTGGTTTCGCAAGTTGTTGAAGACACTCACCACAACAGCACTTCTCGAACATCTGGCAAGTCATACAGTTTCCAAAATGCTTGTGCCCAGCCTCCAGGCCATCACAATATGCCATCTGTCAAACTAAGATAGAATATACGCCTTCCCTATTCTGTACACGGACGCCATGCTCATTGATACTACATGCACTTTACATGCATCTGAGTAGCAGTCATTCCTCGGCAGGTGGCGCTGCTATTGCCTGCATGGATTTATACCAGCAGTAGGTAAGTGGTCACAATTTTTCGGCTGTAAACAATGTATTGTATTGTATTGTATGTTATCGGGGGCCTAGAACCGACGGAGACGCTCGGTCCCCACCACAGCTGCAGTGGTCCACAACCCCACGACGACTACCGCAGTCCACTTCACCCCTCCGCCTCCACACACCAAACCACTCTTTCAGCGTTATTGTGTAGTTTGGCCCTCGGTGGACCCCCCAGTGGAACGTCTCACACCAGATGAGTGTAACCCCTATGTTTGTGTGGTAGAGTAATAGTGGTGTATGTGTAAGTGGAGAACTTGTTTGTGCACCAATCGCCGACATAGTGCAGCTGAGGTGGAATAATAATCATCCACAGACTGGCCGACTCACCGGACATCAACATAAGTCCGCCGGCGGATTCGTGTTGGGGATCAGGCACTCCTTCCCAATCTGGAAAACCGTGCGTTAGACCGCACGGCTAACTGAGTGGGCTGTAAACAATGTAGTTGGAGACCTTGTCAAAAGAATGAATTTGGTGAGAAGAAGTGAAGTATCGTCGTTCAATGGAAATGGTTTACTATTAAACGTAAATAAAACGCAGAATATGTGGTTCAGCCTATCAAAGACTGATAAAATAGAAAAACAAAATGTGAAATTTTTAGGCATTACACATGACAATAAACTTACATAGAACACCAACGTAGAACAAGTAATATCAGTTATGTTATCAAGAGTAATACACTTGCTGAAGAGACTGAGTCATGTGTCATCTTTGAATGTGTAAGGACAGCGTACTTTATTTTTTTTCGATCTATTTTGAGAGGCACCCACATGCCTTGCTCATACTGTGGCATCAAGCAGTCAGGCCTGCAAGATGAGTTGTCTGCCAAGCGAGTGGATTCATTCTTATTTACCGAGTAACATGAACTCTAGTACTCACACTTAAGTTACAAGTTATCCTCCTATATGATTAATACGCAACGGAAACGCACCTCTGACTATCAGTGATTTACAGAACTCTGACTGTTCACTACGCACTGGCAATACCACATTTTCTTTCTTATTTTATTTAACGGCTTTTGTCAACACGTGGCCACCGCACTGAATATGAATGGCGCACACATTATAAATTCGCGACATTATGACAACATACAATTCGAAGGAAAAGTCCACCAATCTTTTTCTTTTCACTATCTTATTTATTCCGATAAATTCTCTAACCTAAACACACAAATTCTATAACCTACAACAATAACACATGAGAAATTCCGCCCAGTGGGCATGGCTTTACATTGGTGAATCTCTATATTATGGTCTCGTAATTATTTAACGCTACAGTGCACTTTCTGGATAGGATGGTGGATCTTTTATTATACCTCACACTTCGACTCTCACAATCATCATCACTAAACTTTCCTCCAGACCGAGCGGTACTGAAGGAACAAGCATAACCCACTAATCTTTTGAAACTACCTCGCTACTCTCCCATGCAAACCACACATACCCAAATTACATGACATACACCACACTACAACATGAAATACTACACAGAGAATAGTCACAACATTATCACTTTCAGCTTTCCCACTTCAATTAATATTTATCCCAGTTTCACACGACACTGCCCCACTTCATAATTCTACTTTCCTACTACGAACTCTGGAGATATTTCCACGTCTTCCTGTGCAATGCAAGCCAAGTGGCGTTGCTGGATAGACGGCCGACTCACCTTGCTTCTCTCTCAGAGTTTGAATCTAGCGTCACACGGAATCATATCACGCAAAGTAATATTAAGAACGTATTCATCACACACGCGAGTCCTCAACTGATACCATGGACGAGTACTTCTCTTTATCTTTTGTCTCATACACAGTTTGAGACTCACACAGTACTCACCACGTGGAAGTACTCGTCTCTAATTTCAAGTCCTGCACACGCCATTTCTTAAATATTTCATCTTATGGTACACACGCTATTTCTTAAATATTTCAACTTATTGTACACACGCTAGTAATTCAGCTTAACTTAAGCACACGGAAGTATTTCAACTTAATGCTACAAGTGGTTTCATTGTGACCATTGGTCACTTCCGAAGATTCCTACAATCCCATTAATATTACCTGCCTGACATTTAATTCTCCCCACAAAAGTTCCTGAAATAGAGAAATTAATATTTCAAACTACTCTTAAATATTCCACATGCATACCATGTCTCCACTCTTTCGTCATTACGGAGCACAACTAAAACAGGTCTTAACAGCACAAGATCCAGCGGCAGAGTGCTGAAACATGGCCGTTCTCGGGGTCCTCTCCACCTCTGCTGAAGTGGGGGGAGCACCTTTCTACTGCATTGGTCAGCCACATTTCAGGCGCTCAAAGCTCAGGCAAATTTCATCTCTTTGGTCCCACCAAAGGTGGCCAAAGGATCGACTCAAAGATGATCATATATTCACATTCACTATCTGCGGTTAGCAGACGACCATACATTCATTCATTTCACAGATCTCACCAAACTGGATGTAGGGATTTACTTTGTGGGAGTGCACATGTGATCAATTAAATAAATAAATTGTCATTCTTTCCCACACTGGTATCCGGCTTCACTGTATTAATTGAAATTGAGTTATTTTACAAAAAAAATGTGTTCTTCTGACAAAAATAATGAAGTATGTTGTACCCATTTTCAATGTCGTGCGGTACTGTACCCTTTCAATTTTCATTCATCATATCATCAGTGTTCTGCCAAAAGTGCGATAAGAAATAATGTCCCTCTCATTGTAGGCTTCCAATCCAGCAAGAGGTTGTTCAGTACCTCTCAAAATAGCAATTGTTAACCGTGCATTGCCACTAACTACTTCTGTTGTAGTACAAGAAAATTGAATCTTGCAACCAACAAAAGTAATAGGTCCTTGTAGTAACTCCTGTTGACCAGTCTCATTTGGTGTAATTGAAAAAGTATCCACTGTCTTGTACACTGGAAGTCTGCTCCTCCTCATGTATCTTCTACGGCGGTACGGCATGGCGATACATAGCGTGCGGCTGCCTCGAGTCGAATGAGCCTGCTGCTGCCTCAGGACACAGTTATCAAGCACATGACGTCAGAATTTCCTGCCCCCACTCGCGCGCACAGCGCCAGCGCGCCTTATCAGTGTTGCGCAATCTTGATTTTCCAGCAACACGGGCCTAGTAATACTAGGGCCCGTGTTGCCCGGCTGCCTCGTCCAGCGGCTAAGTCCCGCTCAAGGTCACCCGCCTTACACGGCGGCATACAACCAGTGCAAAGAGTTACAGTGTCCAGTCTTCTGCGATCCTCTTCAGGTCGGCATAATTTCCTCTTCCCTTTATGTCATCTGTCATCTCGTATCTTCTTCTTCCTCTCATTCTTCTCCCACAAACCAATCCTTCCAAAGCACCTGCTAGCAAGCACTCCCTTCTCAATGAATGTCCCAACCAGTTCCTTTTCCTTTCTCTTACAACCTTCAGCAGACATCTTCTCTCACCAAACCTTTCCAGTACTCTTTCATTACCATTCTTTCCATTCAGCTTATTCTCTCCATTCTCCTCCACATCCACATCTCAAATGCTTCTAACCTTTTTTCATCTTCTCGTCTCAGTGAATGCCTCCTTCGCCATGTCAATTCGAGATTTCACCTCCTGGTGACATCTAAAGTCTTCAGTTATTGTGCTTCCAAGATGTTTAAATGTACTTACTTGGCTAATGGTAGATTGTCCTATTTTAATATTGGACAGTCTGCGTCTTGTACTGATGACCATACTCTTTGTTTTTGCTGTGTTCATTTGCATCCCATATTCCACACAAGCTTCATTCAGATCTGTCAGCATGTTATTCACTGTCCACTTGGTTTCTGCTACTAATACCATGTCATCAGCAAATCTTATACATTCTTTGTTTTTCCACCAATATATATATTCCTCTTTTCCCATCTAAGCCTTTCGCAATAATCTCTTCAAGGTATGCGTTAAACAACAGAGAGGAAAGACAACAACCTTGTCTGACACCTCGTCCAATGTTGCTTCCTTCTGACATCTCATTTCCAATCCTTATCCTTACTTTCTAGTGTAAATATAGATTCTGTATCATTCGGCTCTCTTTCCAATCTACTCCTTTCCTCTTCATAACGTCCATCAGCTTGTTCCACAGAACTCTGTCAAAAGCCTTTTCTAAATCTATAAAAACAACAAAGATTTCTCTACCTTTTTCCATATATCTTTCCCCTATAGTTCTTAAAAGGCCAGTAGCATCTCTTGTTCCTTTTCTCTTCTAAATCCGAACTGGTCCTCTGCAATCCCTCTATCTAGCTTGCCATATATCCTTATATTCAACACTCTCAGCAAGATTTTAGCTGCATGAGAAATTAGACTTATGGTCCTATGTTCTTCACATTTTTTATTGTTTCTCTTTTTCTCTATTGGTATCATAATTGTTGCAAGGATGTCCACAGGCCATTCCACTTTCTCATCTATCTCGTTACAGAGGTACACTATTTCGTTTCTTGCCTTGTTTCTCAGACTCTTCAACAGATCTGCTGGCATATCATAAATTCCACATGCCTTCCTATTCTTCATCTCCTTCAGCACCTTTTCTATTTTTGTTTCCAAGATGGTGAATACCTTTCCATCTTCCAGCACGTAATGCTCCTCTTCAACCTTAATTTCGCTTTGTATTTCATCCCCCTTATAAAGAAATTCAAATTATTCTTGCCATCTGTTCAAAACCTCCTGTGGTTCTTCTGCTATAGTACCATCCGCTCTTTCTATTTTCATGTTATTCCTCTTTCTTTTACATTCAAAAACTATCTCACTAGCCAGTATATTCATCATTTCATGCTTTCCCTCTTTCTCAATTTTCTCTGTTTCGTGGCATTTCTGTTTCTTCCATTTTTCCCTTGCTTCTTCAGTTTCTCTTCTTAATTCATTATTCAGTTTCCTCTACCTCTTTTTGCCTTCTTAATTTTCTACATTTTTCCACTTTCTCCACTCTTCCATCTTCTTCAGCACGTTTTCTGTTATCCATTATTTCCTGCTACTTTGGGATATTCTAATTCCTAGGACATGTTTGGCAGAATACATGAGTCCTTCCCTCATTTTTATCCATTTGTCATTAACACTTTCATCAGCACTACCACTTTCCCATTTTTCCATGAATCTGTTCTCCAAATCTGATACCTTTCCTACATCTTTTAGTCTTTCTACACTCCTGGAAATGGAAAAAAGAACACATTGACACCGGTGTGTCAGACCCACCATACTTGCTCCGGACACTGCGAGAGGGCTGTACAAGCAATGATCACACCCACGGCACAGCGGACACACCAGGAACCGCGGTGTTGGCCGTCGAATGGCGCTAGCTGCGCAGCATTTGTGCACCGCCGCCGTCAGTGTCAGCCAGTTTGCCGTGGCATACGGAGCTCCATCGCAGTCTTTAACACTGGTAGCATGCCGCGACAGCGTGGACGTGAACCGTAAGTGCAGTTGACGGACTTTGAGCGAGGGCATATAGTGGGCATGCGGGAGGCCGGGTGGACGTACCGCCGAATTGCTCAACACGTGGGGCGTGAGGTCTCCACAGTACATCGATGTTGTCGCCAGTGGTCGGCGGAAGGTGCACGTGCCCGTCGACCTGGGACCGGACCGCAGCGACGCACGGATGCACGCCAAGACCGTAGGATCCTACGCAGTGCCGTAGGGGACCGCACCGCCACTTCCCAGCAAATTAGGGACACTGTTGCTCCTGGGGTATCGGCGAGGACCATTCGCAACCGTCTCCATGAAGCTGGGCTACGGTCCCGCACACCGTTAGGCCGTCTTCCGCTCACGCCCCAACATCGTGCAGCCCGCCTCCAGTGGTGTCACGACAGGCGTGAATGGAGGGACGAATGGAGACGTGTCGTCTTCAGCGATGAGAGTCGCTTCTGCCTTGGTGCCAATGATGGTCGTATGCGTGTTTGGCGCCGTGCAGGTGAGCGCCACAATCAGGACTGCATACGACCGAGGCACACAGGGCCAACACCCGGCATCATGGTGTGGGGAGCGATCTCCTACACTGGCCGTACACCACTGGTGATCGTCGAGGGGACACTGAATAGCGCACGGTACATCCAAACCGTCATCGAACCCATCGTTCTACCATTCCTAGACCGGCAAGGGAACTTGCTGTTCCAACGGGACAATGCACGTCCGCATGTATCCCGTGCCACCCAACGTGCTCTAGAAGGTGTAAGTCAACTACCCTGACCAGCAAGATCTCCGGATCTGTCCCCCATTGAGCATGTTTGGGACTGGATGAAGCGTCGTCTCACGCGGTCTGCACGTCCAGCACGAACGCTGGTCCAACTGAGGCGCCAGGTGGAAATGGCATGGCAAGCCGTTCCACAGGACTACATCCAGCATCTCTACGATCGTCTCCATGGGAGAATAACAGCCTGCATTGCTGCGAAAGGTGGATATACACTGTACTAGTGCCGACATTGTGCATGCTCTGTTGCCTGTGTCTATGTGCCTGCAGTTCTGTCAGTGTGATCATGTGATGTACCTGCCCCCAGGAATGTGTCAATAAAGTTTCCCCTTCCTGGGACAATGAATTCACGGTGTTCTTATTTCAATTTCCAGGAGTGTATATTTAGTCTTCCCTTTGCTTTACCTCTCCAGACTTTTTTCAACCTCACTTGTATTTCTCCCTCTACTAGGTTGTGGTCTGAATTCATATCCGCTCCTGGATAACTTTTGGGATTCTTCAAACACTTCCTAAATCTTTTTTGTGTCAGGATGTAGGCCAACTAATAACTTTCCCTATTCAAATTTGATGTCCATATATAACATCTCCTTTTGTCGTGTTCAAATAATGTGTTATCAACTGCTAATGAATTTTCTTTACAGAAACTAATTGCTCGTTCACCTCTCTCATTTCTTATTCCTAATCCAAATTTTCCTGCTGTATCTCCAGCTCTTCCTTCACCCACCACTGCATTCCAGTCCCCCATGATGATAACGCAGGCATTTCTATTTTCTTTCATTATTCAGTTTCCTGTACCTCTTTTTGCTTTCTTAAGTTTCTTCATATATTCATCCACTTCCTCATCTCTATGCTGGCTGGTTGGCATATAAACCTGTATTAACACCAAATCTTTTGAACTATACTTAGTTGTACCATCAATATATTGTAACTTCATTACCTTATTTTTCCGCTTTTTCCCTAACAACATTCCTACTCCGATTTCACCACTTTTGATTTTCTCTGAGTAAAACAGCTTATAATCCCCATTTTCTATCTTCCCATTCTCTCCCCATCTCACTTCACACAAACCGAGGGCATCGAATCTGTTCCTTTTCATCTCCTGTTTTGCATTCTCTAGCTTTCCTGCTTGCTATAGTGTCTTTTCATTCCATGTTCCAATTCTTATCTTTCCTTCCTTCACTGTCCCTTTCTTCCTTTCAAATATGTCTACTCTTTATGTGTTCCTCTCCCAAAGATCCAAATGAAGGGAAGTTTTAACTCCGGAATCTTCCACATGGAGAGACACACCATGTACTGCTTGGGAATGTAATGTGGTAGTTTCCCATTACTTTCTACATAGGCAGTAGGATCCCCAGCCTAAAATCAGCCACTCACTATGAGTCAGATGCTGTCTATATCCACCCCTCTGGGGTACAGTCGCTACTTGTACTCTTTTTGTACCCAAAGAGAGAGAAGGTGCCTCTTCCACCAGCTCCACCATTCTGAAGTCCATCTTCTCCACCTTCATTGCCGTTGAGGTCTTCACTGTATCCCTGGCAGGAGCCCTCACGGGGCACTACCTCCTGGGCCAGGTGAACCAAGGTTTTTTATCGAGGCATTATTCCTCCTCCTCCTCCTTTCGCAACCAGGCTTGGGACCAGCTATGGTGGATTTTGATCTATTTTAAAATATAATAATTAATACTCTGGGGAAATAGCAAAACAGAAATGAAATTCTTGTAATTCAGAAGACAATTAGAGTAATGGTAAGAACAAATAGCAGAACTCATTGCAAGCCTTTGTTCGCTAAGACTTTAACTCTAATTAATTTATGTATGTAGAAAGTGTTAATTACATACTGATTGAACTACCAAATTTAAGTGTAAGAAATTAAAGGCATGGTTATAATACAAGAACCAGTACCACTCTGCTCTTACCACAAAATAGACTAGCAAAAATAAACAATAGTCATACACACATGGCAATCAAAATATATAACTAACTGTGTAAAAATGTCACGAACATCCCAGTCAAACCATTTACTTAAGGAAAAATTGCATGGCTGCTTGCTAGCTAACCCACTTTCCTCTTTAGAAGAATTTTTAGAAATATCACATTCGAAAATGTAAATAGTGTATGTATCTAACATTAATAAGCAAATATACTGACAAAGTCTATTGCATGAACAAATGCTGGAGACTAAAAAGCAATCGGAATCTATTGAAGGATTGAATGTTTTAGATCCCTATATAAATCATTTTTGACCTTGTACTGAGAACATGATAGACACTGTTGGAACAGTTTATGTCACAGTTCGGGAAATCTCGGCTTCTGTTCGATCCTTTGATCAACCTGCATTCTAGTGACCTGTTGGTGCTATCATGATTATCTATAATAGCTTTTTAATGTACTATGAATTTCGACAATAACTGTGAAACACGCACTGAAATTCCATATAAGGTGGAGATCATACAAAACAACGGAAACTACACTGAAGCGCCAAAGAAACTAGTACAGGTATGCGTGTTCAAATACACAGATATGTAAAAAGTAGAAAACGGCACTGCAGTCGGCAACACCTACAAAAGACAACAAGCGTCTGGCGCAGTTGTTAGATCGGTTACTGCCGCTACAATGGCAGGTCATCAAGATTTAATTGTGTTTGAACTTGGTGTTATAGTCGGGGCACGAGCGATGGAACATAGCATCTCCGAGGTAGCAATGAAGTGGGTATTTTTCCTCTGCAACCATTTCATGAGTGTATTGTAAGTATCAGGAATCTAGTAAAACATCAAATCTCCAACATCGTTGTGACCGGAAAAAGATCCTGCAAGAACGGGACCAATGACGAGTGACGAGAATCATTCAACGTGACAGAAGTGCAACACTTCCACAAATTGCTGCAGATTTCAATGCTGGGCTATCAACAAGCGTCAGTGTGCAAACCATTCAACGAAACATGATTGATATGGGCTTTCAGAGCCAAAGGTCCACTTGTGTACCCTTGATGACTAAAACTCCGCCCAAACAGGCCACGAAGGCTCAAGGGTACCCTGGTATGTCTAGGTACGACTCTGACAGGTGACATATCTAAGCATCTTGTGTGATCACCTGCATCCATTCGTATCCATTGTGCATTCCTACAGACTTGGGCAATTCCAGCAGGACAATGTGACACCCCACACGTCCAGAATTGCTACAGAGTGGCTCCAGGAACACTCTTCTGAGTTTAAACACTTACGCTGACCACCAAACTCCGCAGACATGAACATTATTGAGCACATCTGAGGTGCCTCACAACGTGCTGTTCAGAAGAGATCTCCATCCCCTCATATTCTTACGGATTTATGGACAGCCATGCAGGATTGTTGGTGTCACTTCTCTCCAGCACTACTTCAGACATTAGTTGAGTCCATGCCTCGTCGTGTTGCAGCAATTATGTGTGCTTGCGGGGGCCCTACACAATATTTGGAAGGTGTACCAGTTTCTTTGGCTCTCCAGTGTCATAAACAAATAAAAGATTGCAATCATGATTTTGTGTAGTTCTCGAGCCCATAATCTAATGATGTCTGATGGCACTATCTCCAAGGTAGGTCATTTAGGTGTAATTTATTCTCATGATAAAAATTTACAGTCACTTTATTATGATACAGTTCGTTTGTTCGGCATTTAATTCTTGATTAGTTTTCTTGACTGTTTCATCTAAATGGTGCTTTCTTGTTTTCAGACTGATTAATTGTGGTAATGTTTTTATCTGTTGTACAACTATGTGAACAGGGGTGGAATTGCTCATTTGCAAACCTACTTGGTAAACCATTACTGCCTCTCATAATCAAATAAAATGTTGTATTGGCTTCATCAAGCAATATTTTTTGGAAGACAACATTTTCACCTTTGTTACCTTTACTTAAAAATCGACATAAAAGTTTCTTATATCCATACATATATACATACATACTGTATGAGAACGCATATTGTAAATTTGTTCAAATGCAATAGGAGTTTGTCCAGTGGTACGATTTAATGCTGTTTCTACAACTGTTTCAAGAAATTGTGTAATTGATGCAGAGCCGTAGCTTATCATTGTGGCTAGTTCATAGTTTCTTTCGTATACCTTGTACTCAGGCCACTAGGATCAAATGTAACATGATTGTTCAAATATTCTCGATATTGTATGGAGCACTGTGGTGAATTGGAAAATCTTGATCCTGCTCGAACACTAGTATCGTTTGCCCACCTCTATAATCCCCTATTATATGTAAAAATGAGAATAGTTATTCGAGACAAGACCATAAAAAGAGCAAGTGTTATTGAGATGTAGTGGCTAGTATTTGGAGCTTGCAGAAGAGATTTCAGCAATAATATCTTTGATGATTGCCTCTCATGATTCTAATTAGTCTCTTTTGTGCAATAAAGATTTTTGGGTTAAAGGCCAATTACCCAAAAACATTATACCACACCCCATAACAAAGTGAAAGTACTCAAACTAAACAGTTTTGATAGCATTCATATCACCAACAGTGGTGTAATTAACTTTTAGATAATTATTCAGATTATTTTGAAGTTAACAAATCACTTTTTGGAAAATTTGATTTCACCCTGGTCAGTTAGGTAACTCATTTTCCACTCTACATTTGGCTATGAACATTCGGACAAACACATGTAGCAAAAACTAGTGTCACTCTCCTTGATCAGGTATGTGTAAACATGGACAAGTGTACATCAGAAAACTTTGATACTGGCTATAGTGACCACCTCTTCGCAATTACAAACCATACCTGCAAGCTTTTCAGGAAACAAACGGCAATTATAAGATTAATGAAACAAGTGAACAGCACAAAAGCATGTAAACCTTTCTATAAAGAACTACAGATCTTAGCCCTTCCCTGTATTTATATACTGTAAGTAGTCATGCCTGTCAAAAAAAGTACACTGAGGATATCTCTTGTCTCAAAACAAAAGTGTCCATGACTACAGCACCAGGTCAGACAGTGAAATGCATGTTAATCATTGTCACACCACATTATGCCAAAAAGATGTATATCATGCAGAAACAAATCTATACAACAGCTTACCAAGCCATATAAAATGTCTTACAGAACTACAGATGTTTAAAAAGTCTGTCACAGCCTACTATCTGAAAAACTGCTACTATTCAATGTCACAGTACCTTATGTAACAACAAATGTAATTTGTATCTTTATCTGTAGAAATAAGTTATAAATATACAATATTTAAAAAAATGTAATTATTAACCGTATGGATCCAATCTGTTATAAAAATTTACATAGTGTATGTTTGATGTTTAAAAAATCAATATATAAAAAGGTTTTGTGTCCAATATGCTGTGTACGATATATGTACTGAAAAAGAGATTTATGTGGACAAATAAATAATTTCTAAGGAGTCTTGTTTTCACTCTGCCAAACGTCTAACAAATAAGGGTCGAAGTGTATTCTGTTATATTCTTTATTGCAGTTCTCTTTGGTTCTT